>NC_139637.1:7832177-7974677 GCF_964638095.1 Poromitra crassiceps | reverse complement strand
GCCGTTTTAAACCGGTTTCATCAGCCCAAGTCTGAACATTTCAAGTTAAAACATTGGAGGTTTCATGTCAACAGGCTCAGCATATAGCAGATATTGTCATATATCATATAGCTAGAACACTTTTCTATGATTATCCTGATATCAATATTGCTCTATACAGCCCTATAACCAAGTAACTCAACTGTCATAGTCGCATATTTAACCCACTATATTTCTACATCTGATATTTTCTATGATGGAACTTGACGATTTGTGGCTCTATCCAGGGTTCAGTCACAGCACAGGTTAGCATGTTAGCACAGGTTAGCATGCTGTTCACTTTTCCTTCCCCTCTGATGTTCTGCATGGATCTGATGAACCTCGCTTCACATACAAATCAGCTTTAAGACATAGTTATATAAAAAAGTCTGTAGAGGCTAAATTAAACCAAAATAATAAAGCCACTGAGGGGCGAATTGGGAGTAGTTTCAGACGCGTGTTCAAGTCCAAGAAATCAATGTCCATTCACTGTGTTATAATTGGATGTCTCACCGACCCTCCATTTATTTGGCAATGCATGTTTGTCATTGCTCACCATATGTACAGCATAGTCCAACAGCAACAGTCACGCTATGATGCCCAGTAACCAAACTCATGACTTCACATAATACTGATAACACGGAGAAAATGAACAAACACGGTAATAGTGAAAGGCATGGAGCAGCACCAAACACTGCAGCACGGTCGAAAACTGTGTGCTTTCCCAATCAGCACCTGATTCCCCTCACCTGGGAGCATACCTATATGCACTTTTCTCTCCCATACCATGCTCCACCCAGTGTCCAATGTCAGAATTGCATGTTCACACACACACACACAGTGTCAGAGAAGAGGCCTGATAATAAAGAAAATAATAAATGAACAAAAGTACCTTTTGGCTCCAACATACCGGCCCCTAATTGTGAATGGCAGGATGGCATGAACAATTCAAATGTATATATATTATGATGGAGCCAAACAAATCATTGAAACAAAACAAACAAAATTCCTCTGTGTCAGAGGTCAACATTAATGGTCTGTCCCATTACAACTCCTGTTGTACAAAGTTGGTCACTGGCCTATCCAGTGTGTTCGTCTTGATTTGCAGTCAGCCTTTGCCAACTCCAGCTGATGTTCCAAGTTCAAGTCACTCTTACACTGAACAAGATCCACTGTGAACACACTCCACTCCAGATCGTGCTTTGTCACCTGGTCTTGCAGCCTGTGTTCGATTGCCTGCTGAGCTCCACTATTGGCATATTCAACTGCCGTCAACTTCTCCTCCAGAAGCTGCTTATTCTTCAACACCTCAGAGAGTTCAGATGAAAGTGGCTTGAGCTCTACACGAACAGTGTTAAGTTGATGGGTTATGGTGCTCCTGTGCTTTTCCAGTTGTTTTTGGTGCCTTTCCTCTGAAGCAGACATTCGCTCTTTGTGTTTAGCCTTCAATTTCTTCAACTGACTGGAGAATTCATGGGTCAGAATTGATCCATCTTGAGAGCCCCTTTCCAGAGAGTTCTGAAGCTTTAGTATTCTGGTGTCTGTAGCTTTCAGCTCTAGTTCCACCCCTTGAAAGTTGTTCTCAGATTCTGCCCTCAGAGCAGTCTTCTGCAAGTCTGCATGTTCCAGAGTGAGCGCAGAATGTTGTTCTCGGTCCTTGGCTGTTTGGCCAAACTGATCTTTACATTGTTCCACAGCTCTGGCACTAAGTTCCTCTTCTTTAGCAGCCCGTACTTCATTGTGGAGTTTTTCCATATTGACCACCATTTCCTCAGATGTTGCCTTCAGGATGGTCCCATTCTCCTGTTTGTCTTGTGTGAGCTCCTGCTGCACACACTTCCTCTCTCCATTAGCCATTTCCAGATCATTCACCTGGTCCTTCAGGTTTTCTATGGAGATTCTGTTAACAGTAACACTAGCGGGGCAGCCACTCTCACACCGCTCGTCACTGCACTCTTGGCCATTAATAACCCACCCCAGTAGGGTCCTAATGGCATAAGGTCCATTTCCATAACTGTTAACTACTTCCCAGGGTTCAAGCAATTTGGAGGCGTTGGTGCCTATCAACAACTCCACTTCAGCTTGAATGCGAGGAACACTAACACCATCCAGGTATGGCCACTTTGCCAGCTCCTCCTTTTTGATGATGTTATGTGTGCTCACAGGCATCCTCTTCTGGGTGTAGACCTTTGGTAGATTGTATGACCGGTTTCCAGTGAGACTTGAAATTTCCAAACCAGTCAGCATGTAGCTGGAAACAGTTGCTTTTGGGCCCATGGTGAGTAGGCTGATTTGGGCTTTTGTTCCATTCATGTCCAGTTTCCTCATCAGGTTTTCAGAGCAAAATGTGTCTGTACTGCCTGGATCTAGAAAGGCATACGTTTGTATGACCTTGTCTCCCTTATTGGACTTCACCTGTACTGGCAGGATAGATAAAATCCCGTCACTATTCCCGGCCCCTGTCTGACCACATGTCTGTAGAGAGACGCATGCGTTAGTCACCGTCGGGCTCTTTGACTGGCTTGGGTCTATGTTAACTGCTCTCTCCTTCTGATGGATGTGAAGAACACTGGGATGATTTTGACTGCACAGCTTGCAAGTCAAGCGCTTAACGCAATCCTTGCTCCTATGCCCAATGCAAAGGCAGCCAAAACAAGATTCTTTTCTCCATCAGAAAGTTAATCTTGTCCCTGTGTGTCTTCTCCTCCAAACGTGGACAATGCTCCAGTGTGTGATCTTGAGAGCAACACATACAAAAGCGGGTGTTGGCAGATGAGCCAATTTGCCATTGAGCTTGGTTAGAGTTTCTGGGTTCTTCCAATGTAGGAGTTTCCATGGTGACAGTACTGGCAAAGCTGCCCCCCTTGAATCTGGGCTTTAAGTCAGATTCCATCCTGTTCATAGCCTTACTTAGTGGTGGTGTATTCTGAATGTTGCCAAAGATTGGGTCAGACACTATTTTGACTTGACGTTCGATGAATGTGATGATGTCAACAAACCGTGCCCTGCGATTGCATCGTTCCAATATGTCACATGCACAGATCCTCCAGTTTTCTCTTAGCTTATATGGAAGCTTCAGAATCACTGCCTTCATATTTCCTGGCATATCAAGTTCTGTCAGATAATGCACAGCCTCCATTGCATTGCCACACTCTCGCAGAAAGAGCGCATAAGCTTGAAGAGATTTGACATCTTCAGGCTTCACCATTGGCCAGCCCAGAACCTTTTCCATATAGGCAGCGGTGACCCTGTGTTCGTTGCCGAAATGCTCCTGAAGCAAATCCTTAGCCATAGCATAGCCTCTTTCTGGATCCATGTGATGACAGCTACGCACTAGCTCTCTTGGCTGCCCTCTTGTGTATTTGTCCAAAAAATACAAACAATCCCCTCTGTTGCTGGTGTTCAACTCCACACAGTGTTCAAAGGCTCGGATAAACGCTCTGAACTGCAAAGGGTCTCCATCAAAATATGGAATTTCTCTTGGTGGTAACAAATGAGAAGTTTGCTGTTGTATTAGCAGTGATGAAATTTCATTTTGCTTTTGCATGAGGTTGTATAAAGCAGATGTTTCATCATTTCCTTGCTGGAATTGAGTTTGGATGACGTTAGGGGATGTAAGCTGCACATGAGGGTTCAATAGAGGCGTGCCTGTCGGTTTTCCATCCTGTACTGTGTTTACTGCATTCCCATATGCATGTGGTTGTAGCTGCAAAGATGATGGTAATGCTGGTTGCTGCCATTGTTGTGCGTTCACAGGTTGTTGTGAATGCAACGGTGGTGGGTTGAAAGTTGCATTCCTATATGCATGTTGTTGTTGTTGTAGTATAGGTGGTGGGTTAAGAGTTGGAGGCATATGCTGTTGCATAGGCGGTGGTTGTGGTGGGTTTGGCTTTGGCGTGTATGCTTTGGCCTGCGGATTGAGAGTTGTATGCTGTTGTATAGGTGGTTGTTGTTGTTGTTGTTGTAGGTGTGAATCCATTGGTGGTGGGTTGAGAATGTTATTGATTTCATTTGACCTTGTTCCTCTTCTCATGTACGACTCCATTCCATTTGACCATGTACTTGAGAAAGCTTGTTGACTAGATAATACTGCTAATTTAGCAGCAGAAGCGGCCATTTCTGTATCCAGCTCCAGCCTTTCCTGTCTCCTTTTCAGCAGCTGTGCTTCCTCCTCCAGAGCATGTTTCTCTTCTAAACCTGCAGCACGAGCCAGGAGTGCTGCCCTCTCAGCCTCTGCCTGAATGCGTGCTGAAGAAGTGGAGCTTCCACTGGATTTGCTGGTTCTTGAACTGACATGACTTACGTGACTTTTCCGGCTTGATTTTTTACCATGAACATTTACTTCCACATTGGAGATGCTGTCACTGGGTTTTATTTCATTCTCCTCCTCAACATTACCACCCTCATTTTCAACAATTTCAGCTGGTTTCAAAATGTCTGTATTTGACAACCATTTGTTCACACCATCATTAAATTCATTGACACTCAACATTTTTGCTTTGAACCATATTTCATGTTTCTCCTTTTCTTCAGGAGGTAGAAGTTGCAACAGAGAAATGTGTGCTTCCTCTGCTTCATCACACAGACCATTGTATTTTTCCAGTGTAGAAAGCACCTCAGCTTCATTTTCTCTGTCCTGCATTATGTCCTGTATTGTGCTCTTTAACTTTGATGCTTTATTCAACGTGGATTTCCTATTTGCTTGCAGCCTTTCCACTTTAGCCAACAATGCCTTTTTTGTTAGTTTGACGACACGTTTTTCCCTTTCACCAGATTCCACCTTGTCACTGGTCACACCAGCAGCTGAATGAATTTCAACAGGTTTTTCCATTGTAATGGGAGTTTCATCAGGTGCAGGCTCAACAGGAGAAATTGTATTTTCTTGCCCAGACATAATTCAAAAACAATCAATTTGCAAATAGCCTACCACACCCAAGTCAAACAGATCATAAACCAAGAAAATGATCAGAACCAGGTAGGAATTCATAGACCACGCAGTATATATTCACAGAAGAAACCACAAGCAATAATCATCAATGGGCATTATGTTCGCACAGCCCACCCCACCATTCAAAACCCAAATGGAACCAATGCATTGGATTTATAGGCTAATGTGTGCACACCATCTAATGGCCATGTCATGTTGGTAGCGCGCTACACATACCTCTTCATTGCGTTGGCAGAGCAGATTGTGTCCCGTCCCAGTGGAAAGAGCGGCTGTGACGTCAGCGCTGGTGAGTTGCCGTTCCTGATCGGCAATGAGCGTGTGAGTGTGATTCACATGATGTTTTTTCCGCACCGGCAAGAGCCGGCGAGGAATAGGCTGGGATGTGGATCCCTCTGAACCCGTGGCCCCCTGCGATGAGCTGCCTGTGGCCTCGCACAGATCGGTACCGCTTAGCTGGCTGTGATGAGATGTGGATCCCTCTTCGTGCACGACACGCTGAGTAGATTGTCCCGGGCCGATGGCTGTAGTCTCCCGTCACCTGGTCTCCGGAGCTTATGACAGCAGGCGCACTCTGCCACTATGCACCTGCAGCTCCAGCCAAACACACTCCAGTGCTGTATATGGCTGGTTGATCCCGAACAACGGTCCAATACGAGTCAAAAATTAAGCCAGTTTTCGACTAATGTAGAGGCTAAATTAAACCAAAATAATAAAGCCACTGAGGGGCGAATTGGGAGTAGTTTCAGACGCGTGTTCAAGTCCAAGAAATCAATGTCCATTCACTGTGTTATAATTGGATGTCTCACCGACCCTCCATTTATTTGGCAATGCATGTTTGTCATTGCTCACCATATGTACAGCATAGTCCAACAGCAACAGTCACGCTATGATGCCCAGTAACCAAACTCATGACTTCACATAATACTGATAACACGGAGAAAATGAACAAACACGGTAATAGTGAAAGGCATGGAGCAGCACCAAACACTGCAGCACGGTCGAAAACTGTGTGCTTTCCCAATCAGCACCTGATTCCCCTCACCTGGGAGCATACCTATATGCACTTTTCTCTCCCATACCATGCTCCACCCAGTGTCCAATGTCAGAATTGCATGTTCACACACACACACACACACACACACACAGTGTCAGAGAAGAGGCCTGATAATAAAGAAAATAATAAATGAACAAAAGTACCTTTTGGCTCCAACAAAGTCTGTTATTGAAAAGTGTATGAAATAGATTCATAAATGCAGCAATGAACATACACGTGCCAGTCAAAAGCAGGTGACCATTCTGAAGTGTGACTTTGTATGTATGCTATATAATGAGAGTCACCATATACAGTACAGGATCCTCTTTGTCCCTGACTGTATCACCACAGCCCTTTGTCTCCGCTGTGCTGAACCCCAGCTGGCCCGGGGGTCACATGATGCAGGAGGTTTGATGTGATGTCTTTGGATGTGGTTGACGTTGACCACGGTCCTATAGCGCAGCAGGAGTCTGTCTGCTTTCTGAGCGTCAGCTGGGTGTGTGAGTGTGTATGTGTGTGTATGTGTGCGTGTGTGAGAGAGAGCAAAAACGACAGATTGTGTGTTGTGTGTGTCTTCATATGTGTGTTTATGGATTAGTGTATAATGTATATTTCGTGGTGTTCTCATATCATCTGTCAGGCCAGACAGTGCTACAGGGCTGACAACTCCTTCCCCTTCACTGAGCCCCCGCCCCCCGACACACACACACACACACACACACACACACACACACACACACACACACACACACACACACACACACACACACACACACACACACACACACACACACACACACAGAGCCGGGTTCACAGACACAAAGGAATATCAACTTAATTGTCTCATGCCATCAAGCTCAAGATTAGAACGAATAATAATAATTAATACGAATAATAACTATATTTATATAGCACCTTTAATAACAGATTTCACAAAGTGCTTTGACTGACAAAATAAAATACTCAGACATTATTCATTAAAAATACAGTAGGATGAAAATCAAAATAAACAGTAAAAGAAGAATAAAAGATAGAATTAAGAGATAGTTAAGATAAGACGTAAAAAGACAATAGAAAGACGATAAAAATGATAAAAAGCCAATGAGACAATAAAAAGCCGATAAAAGCACAAACTTTATTTAAACAAATAGATTAAAAGGTAAAAGGTTGGAAAATACCAAGAATATGTAATTCAACAAAAAAAATAGAAGGAAATGACTGTATTGCAAATACTGTAATACTGCACTGTAGCGTTTGCATATTGTACACACAATATAAAATAGAATATTTGAGAATATTGGAGATTCATTCACAAACTAATAGTTGTTTGAATGTTTTCTCTGAATTTTCTCGAACTAAAAAACACATTTTGACACCTTAATGGAAACAGCGAAGACGTTTGCTTGTGTCAGTGCAGACACACATGAAGACACACTGAAGCTTGTGTCAGTGCAGACACACATGAAGACACACTGAAGCTTGTGTCAGTGCAGACACACATGAAGACACACTGAAGCTTGTGTCAGTGCAGACACACATGAAGACACACTGAAGCTTGTGTCAGTGCAGACACACATGAAGACACACTGAAGCTTGTGTCAGTGCAGACACACATGCAGACACACTGAAGCTTGTGTTAGTGCAGACACACATGCAGACACACTGAAGCTTGTGTCAGTGCAGACACACATGAAGACACACTGAAGCTTGTGTCAGTGCAGACACACATGAAGACACACTGAAGCTTGTGTCAGTGCAGACACACATGAAGACACACTGAAGCTTGTGTCAGTGCAGACACTCATGAAGACACACTGAAGCTTGTGTCAGTGCAGACACACATGAAGACACACTGAAGCTTGTGTCAGTGCAGACACACATGAAGACACACTGAAGCTTGTGTCAGTGCAGACACACATGCAGACACACTGAAGCTTGTGTCAGTGCAGACACACATGCAGACACACTGAAGCTTGTGTCAGTGCAGACACACATGAAGACACACTGAAGCTTGTGTCAGTGCAGACACACATGAAGACACACTGAAGCTTGTGTCAGTGCAGACACACATGAAGACACACTGAAGCTTGTGTCAGTGCAGACACACATGAAGACACACTGAAGCTTGTGTCAGTGCAGACACACATGAAGACACACTGAAGCTTGTGTCAGTGCAGACACACATGAAGACACACTGAAGCTTGTGTCAGTGCAGACACACATGCAGACACACTGAAGCTTGTGTTAGTGCAGACACACATGAAGACACACTGAAGCTTGTGTCAGTGCAGACACACATGAAGACACACTGAAGCTTGTGTCAGTGCAGACACACATGAAGACACACTGAAGCTTGTGTCAGTGCAGACACACATGAAGACAGACTGAAGCAGAGTAAGCATGAGCTATAGGAGAGGCTGCATCAACATGTTTTACTGCATCTGTTATTTAGTCGGTAAGATAACTACACCGTGCAGCAGATGATCTTTAGAAACAAGTTAAAAAGTATTAATCATAATTTTTGGCAATTTGTCTTATGTTATGATGTAGCACAGAGCAGCTCTAGCTTGTGTGTGGTGGAAACTGATTTGAATCTAAATTGACAAACACAACATGTGGGACAAATTCCAAGTAAAGGAATGGAGAATAGGCATCATCGACTGTGTAGTTTTTCCCATGTTTTTTCCACTACAGCGTCAAGCAAGACGCACTGTTTCTGCTTCCTCTCTCCACCTTCCTCTCGTCCTCCTCCTCCTCCTCCCTCTTTCTGCCACATTCAGTAAGCCCCGCCCCCTCTTCCTCACTCTTTAGCGCCTGTACTCGTCCCCGCAGTCCCCGATGAGCGCCATCAGGTCGCTGGAGCGCCGCGTCACGGCCTGCAGGGCGGCCAGGTCGTCCTCCGTCAGCCGGAGCTCGGGGCTGCAGCTGCGCAGGCTGTCGGCGATGTGTTGCCCCGCCCCCGCCACCCCCAGACGACAGCCCACGATGACCCCGCCCACCGCCGGCCGGTCCAGGATGCAGCGCGTCGCCACGGACGCCATCGAGCAGCCGCGTCGCTTGGCGACCGTCTCCAAGGCGACGAGGAGCTCCTGGAAGAGGCTCCAGCCGCCCCACGCGTCGATCATCTTCTTGTACTTGGAGAGAGAGGAGGTGTCCAGCTCCGCCTCTGACTTAGGCTCCGCCTTCCCCAGATAACGCTCTGACAGCAGACCTCCAGCTGAGAGGAGAGAGGGGGAGAGAGGGGGAGGAGAGGGCAGGGAGAGAGAGGGAGAGAGAGGGAGGGGTTGAAAAAAAAATGGAGAGACAGAGTGAAGGAGTGAAGATGATGGGAGGGGGGGAGGGAGGGAGGGAGGGGGGGGCACGGAGACGGTATGTGTCGTCACCATTGGAGCGACTCCATCTTAGAAACCCACCATTTTACTTCTTTACCCCACTAACCCTAACTATAACCCAGCAGGATAACTATAACCCAGCAGGATAACTATAACCCAGCAGGACAACTATAACCCAGCAGGATAACTATAACCCAGCAGGATAACTATAACCCAGCAGGATAACTATAACCCAGCAGGACAACTATAACCCAGCAGGATAACTATAACCCAGCAGGATAACTATAACCCAGCAGCATAACTATAACCCAGCAGCATAACTATAACCCAGCAGGATAACTATAACCCAGCAGGATAACTATAACCCAGCAGGATAACTATAACCCAGCAGGATAACTATAACCCAGCAGGATAGTTCATATGCTCACTGCTTTTACATCATAAAACATCAAATCAACGTCTTCCTTGTAATTGTTCCACTTGAGTGACACGTATGTGTTTAATATGAGTAATACAACCGATGGGTAAATATAGTAGGGTCAAATATGATTGGCTTGAAGTCAATGTGCTGTATCTAACCCAGAGTATCTAACCCAGAGTGTATCTATCTAACCCAGAGTGTATCTATCTAACCCAGAGTATCTAACCCAGAGTGAGTCAATGTGCTGTATCTAACCCAGAGTGTATCTAACCCAGAGTATCTAACCCAGAGTATCTAACCCAGAGTGTATCTAACCCAGAGTGTATCTAACCCAGAGTGTATCTAACCCAGAGTATCTAACCCAGAGTGTTATCTAACCCAGAGTGTATCTAACCCAGAGTATCTAACCCAGAGTGTATCTAACCCAGAGTGTATCTAACCCAGAGTGTATCTAACCCAGAGTATCTAACCCAGAGTGTATCTAACCCAGAGTGTATCTAACCCAGAGTATCTAACCCAGAGTGTATCTAACCCAGAGTGTATCTAACCCAGAGTGTATCTAACCCAGAGTATCTAACCCAGAGTGTATCTAACCCAGAGTGTATCTAACCCAGAGTATCTAACCCAGAGTGTATCTAACCCAGAGTGTATCTAACCCAGAGTGTATCTAACCCAGAGTATCTAACCCAGAGTGTATCTAACCCAGAGTGTATCTAACCCAGAGTGTATCTAACCCAGAGTGTATCTAACCCAGAGTATCTAACCCAGAGTGTGTCTAACCCAGAGTGTATCTAACCCAGAGTGTATCTAACCCAGAGTGTGTCTAACCCAGAGTGTATCTAACCCAGAGTGTATCTAACCCAGAGTGTATCTAACCCAGAGTGTGTCTAACCCAGAGTGTATCTAACCCAGAGTATCTAACCCAGAGTGTGTCTAACCCAGAGTGTATCTAACCCAGAGTATCTAACCCAGAGTGTGTCTAACCCAGAGTGTATCTAACCCAGAGTGTTATCTAACCCAGAGTGTATCTAACCCAGAGTGTGTCTAACCCAGAGTGTATCTAGTGTATCTAACCCAGAGTGTATCTAACCCAGAGTGTATCTAACCCAGAGTGTGTCTAACCCAGAGTGCCGTAGGTCAGGAGCTGGATATTGTTTGCCAGACAGAATTCCTCCATCCTCACTGCTGGTTGCTGGTCGATCAGGGAGTACTGGACCTGCAGGACAGACACAGACATGAGTACTGGACCTGCAGGACAGACACAGACATGAGTACTGGACCTGCAGGACAGACACAGCCATGAGTACTGGACCTGCAGGACAGACACAGCCATGTACACGGTCCATATATACAGTCATATGTGTGTTAGTGAGAGAATGAGAGAGAGAGAGAGAGAGAGAGACAGACAGAGATGGAGTCTATAGTAGTTAGTCTATTATAGTGTCTAAAGGAGGTATACGGCCTGAAGGTAGTGGTACCTGGTTGCTAGAGATGCGGATGCCTCTGCTGGTGATCTCCTCCAGTCTCTGAGTGTCAAAGTTGGTGAGGGCCAGCTCTCCTGACACAGGAACCAGATGGAAGATGGAAAAGTCTCAATAAAAACACTGATCTGGGATCATAGAACAGGTCACTTAGCCACTAGTCTCGCTGGCCAGCCTCCTCTCCCTTCCGAGGAGTCTGGCGCCGCAGGTCTCCATAGTGGGATTGCGATGGGCGGCGCTTAGCGGCAGTGCCCTTGGAAAATAGTTTCAAACAATCCAACTTGCCGTTTTCAGCGTGTAGCAACGAGCTAGCGTGTAGGTTTCTGCCGTTAGCTTGCTAGCTAGTTAGCGTTGTTGTTTTCCCTGAGGATGGCAGGGCACTATTTACAGCAACACACAGGGAGGAGGGAGCAGAAGCCGCTCTGATTGACATGGTCGGAGCCAATGACAGAGCTTCTGACATCCGGCTGCCACTGAAACCGATGCCTCCAATGGGAGAGCAGAGTAGAGCAGGGGAGGGTTTATCCCAGTTATGTGTGTGTGTGTGTGTGTGTGTGTGTGTGTGTGTGTGTGTGTGTGTATGCATGTATGCATGTATACAGGACAACACAGGTGTACAAAATACAAACACAGAAAAGATAGACATGTAAGCAGAATACAACATGTATACATGTGTGTTTACATTGTAAACATCCAAATGCATGTATGACCAAACCTACATGAACACTGAAGAATATGTCCATAGAGAGACCGAGGTCAGAAAGGTGTTGCGCTATCTTTTGTCTCTCTTTTGTTTAAGTGTGTGTGTGTGTGTGTGTGTGTGTGTGTGTGTGTGTGTGTGTGTGTTCAGTGCAGTAAACATACGTATGAGTCCCTCCTGCTGCAGGTCAGACAGGTGTCCCAGAACGTCCAGGTATCTCTTGTCTCCATACTTCCACCAGTGGAACTGAAGACAGTCCAGACTGTCCACCTGCATGCGAGCCATGGAGCGCCGCACAGCCGTCTCCACCACCTGAGCACAGAGGGACGCTTCAAGGCCTGCTGCACGGTTCAAACTCCAAGCTCAATTAAAGCTTTCAAAATAAAACCTTCAGTCAGACGTCCACAAAACACTTTGAAGCTTCTGAGAAATGAAATGATTTGATTTAAGAAGGTGGTGTAGTGAGTAGAGCCTCCTTCAGTCATGAGACTCAGATGAGGGAGGTCATCTTTAAAAAGACACACACTGCTCTCTAGTGGATGGAAATATGTCCACTGTAAAACATGACGGGGTTAAAACCTATTTCTCCCCAGCTCACCTTGCGATCCATCGGAAGCCATCCACCTGCTCTTGGCACCCATTTGGTCAGTCCCTGCAGAGCCGGGGTGGGACTCCCAGAGGATTTGGACTTCAGCTATGGATCAGACAAGGACTAGTACAAATTAGAAAGACTTTGAATGACATTGGCTCGTTTCTGACCGTTGCACTTTATTTTGACATCCACCAAGAAGGTTTTGCGCCTGTTTGTTCCTTAGTTTGCCTTTACATGTATTTCAGCAGGATATCTAAAAATGTATGAATAGATTTCCATGAAAAATGGTGGACAGATCGACCTTGGGCCAAGGAAGAATTTATTTGATTTGTCTGATGATCCGTATCTGGAATTTCCACCATTAGACATTTATAATCTTTGTCGTCACTATGACGATGAGATAAAGAAGTGATTCCAAATGCCGGGTAAAGAAATCAATTAAACTTGAAATATAAGTGATAGAAATGATGTATTTGGGTATAACAGCAAGTAGGAGAATTGTTCAGCATTGGCAGAGGTTTGCACTATTCAATTTGTAATCTTGATATGAGATTTAAACTTATTCTGCCATTTTTGTATGTCCCTGACTCCCTGGGTAAGTCAAGCAATCAATCAATAAGTCAATCAATTTAATATCTAAAATGTGAATGTATAATTGACTATGATGTTTTACAATACAATTTTTCAGTTAAAGCTTGTGCAAAATCAAGAGAGAGAGAGTGTGTGTGTGTGTGTGTGTGTGTGTGTGTGTGTGTGTGTGTGTGTGTGTGTGTGTGTGTGTGTGTGTGTGTGTGTGTGTGTGTATATATATATACCTGGCTGTTGAATTGTCCAAATATCTCCTCTGCAGGCCCATAATGGTCTGCCATGTCAAATGTGGTCAGGCCAGCATCTACATAGGCCTGCATGGCTTTAACTGGAGAGAGAGAGAGAGAGAGAGAGAGAGAGAGAGAGAGAGAGAGAGAGAGAGAGACCACATCAGGGAGATTACATCAGGGAGATTCATCTAGTTTCACAGAAAACTATAACTTTCAAATATGTGTGCTTGTATCCTGTGTGTACTGTACAAACAGACATAATGAACCTAGAGGATTCCCACAATGCATTGCCCTGGATATAAAATTCCAATATAAATGTGGAATGCTTTTCCTTCCTGCTGTAATGTTGCTTAATTGGATCACTGGATGTGAAGTGGCCATGATGGCCCCCTTCAGGACTGTGTTGTGACTGGTTACACACTGCCAGTGACAACACCTGAAAGGCACTACCAATATACAGTGTATTATCTGCTATGTTCCTGACTGTAAAGTGATTCCTTAACTTCCACATTGTCTCCCCGGGCCCTGTCATTCTGTCTTGACGACACCTCTGTCAGTCTCATGTCCATGATGATATGATATGATATGGACCCCGGAGCCCGGGGGTAAAGTCCTGTGTGTTGTGTCACCTGCTCTGGCCTCGTCCACCGCTCCGTGCCCCCCGGACACCTGCCACATGCCGTTCAGCACCCGGCAGATCTCCAGACCACCGGCCAGTGTGACTGTGGGCACCGTGGACATACTGCTGCTGCCTGCCTGCCTGCCTGCCTGCAACAATAATAACAACAGACGTCTAGAGCTCCAAGAGCAGCACGTTTACTGGTTCATAAAGTAGAACAAGACATGCATGGAGTGTCAGTGTGGCACACAGTTATTCCTCATACAATACAACATTGTAAACATAATTAATCGATTAAAAGGCACTTACTCCGAATTTAATACTTAAAGGGTAGTTTACACGTAACGCCACTCACTGCAACAAAACTGTTACAAAACACTTTGCGTAAGGGCGTTTTACAAGAGCCACACATCTTGATATGACGTCCCTGAAGTAAACACTCGGGTGTCCTGTCCTCGCGTGCCCTCTGCTGGACAACAGCTGTCACTTCTCTTTAGGAACACAACCCGATCTGTCAGCTGTGATTGGTCCAACAAGGCTCACGTCAGAGCAAAACACGGCAACTGGCAATTCCAGCGCTGATGTCTGATGTCTTGTCTAGCCGACCAACTCTGTTTACATTTTAAAAACTGCGACAGTTCACAACTTTAACAAGACATATATTATAGCCTACATCAAACTCTTGAGCTACTTCTGCTCTCACTCAGAATGTCAAAGCGATGTGATGTAGCCAGGCCTATAGACCAAATCACCGGGATGTTTACATTTACTTCCGGGTACCCCTGAGGTCCACACATTATAATGGCGGTGGACGGCATAAACTGACATGTTGAAGACAAAAACAGACAAAGAAGACAAAAATGGTTCGTCCGTGTTGTGTTGTTGTTTAATATCATTCATAACAACACTTTCACTAACGTTAGTGGAGACCAGACTAGCTAATTTAACTGTTGGACCAGACTAGAGTAGACTTGAAGCTAAATTAAATTGACGTGGCGTCAGTATCTCTGTCTGTACCAGGCTCTTTCTCGCCGAGAAGAGCGAAGAGCCTGGTGACGCGAGGTTACTCTGTAACGTTAACGACTGCAAAAAACAGCGAGTTTGACAGACGAACAAACGTTATTAGCTAGCTAACACTACATAAAACAAACACAGAAGAAAGGCTAGATACGTCGGACAAGCATGTTTACCAACCGTTTAACCATTTAAATTGAAAGTAGTCGGCTGAAAACAACGAGAGGGTTTGACAGCATTTATTTGACAACACGCACATTTAAACCTGCCGCCTTCCCCAAGTGGTACCCGGAAGTAAATTTGTTTACATGGTGACGTCACGGTGATTTGGTCTATAGTTTTTGAGATATTATGTTTGTTTGGCACAACTCATACTATTGACTGCCGTGGGGTTCCGCATTTCTGGGTGGCAAGTGACGTCACGCTGATCATTTTGCTATTGTAGAAAGCATTTCAAGAAATAACACAACTAGAGGTTCATCTTAGTGTTCTCATGTTCATTATGTTGGACATACCGGTAGTTCAATTTCTACTTCAATTTTTATGGTAAAAAAAACTTTGAAGGCAAAATCACTAAACCGGAAGTGCAATTCCTGCTGGAGCAAAAAATCCGGCTCAATCCTGCTCTCTCTCTCTCTCTCTCTCTCTCTCCCTCTCTCTCTCTCTCTCCCTCTCTCTCTCTCTCTCTCTCTCTCTCTCTCTCTCTCTCTCTCTCGCGCGCTCTCTCTCTCTCTCTCTCTCTCTCTCGCGCGCTCTCTCTCTCTCTCTCTCTCTCCGAGTTAATCATTTCCTTGTTCGGTGTGGCGCAGATTATTTTCTCCAGGTAAAGGTAGGTAGGCTATTGTAACAGTACTTTACTGACACTTTTACTCTAACTTGACTGTTTAATAAGACTGTTAACACTGTTAAAACTGTTAGCCTTTTTGCTTATTTAGACTAAAAAGAGTTTTCTCCGTGTAAAAAAAACTCTAGATTCAAAACTAGACTTGTTTACCCTGAAGTTATGAGGCCGCCGCGCGCGCGCACCGTCATATTAAATGAACACACCTAGAACTGACAGAGGAGAATAAGCAGTCTGTCTTCTCTCTCTCTCTCTGTCTCTCTCTAAAAGATAGACAACAAATGTTGGTTTTAGAATAAATCCTACTCTTGAGAAAAAAGAAAAAAAAAAGTTTTTCCAGTGTGGATGTATAAGAAACTCACATCTGATCATAGCATTACAGTGAACACAATTAGAACAACGCGCGCGCGCGCTCAAATTCCCCCAAAAGGCTACAAAACTTACAAAGGAAACTAGTTGATTGTGGTTCAAGCTCAGTCTGAAGTGACTTTTGATGGACTCCTGTGAGTTTGCTGTCAGTTAGCCTCAATGCTATATCATCTCTTGTAAAATGGAATAACTTCTTGTCACATGTCGCTCTTCAGTCAGAAACCATTTTGATATTGCAGACTGTGACGTCAGACAGATTTGAGATGCACTCTCATAGACCCTTCTCACGGGGCCCATTTTGTGTCGAAAAGGCAGGGTAAACACAGGTGCAAGCAAAACACTAATGAGGGTTTCAAACTTCCATTGGAATTTGGAAACCCTCATTAGTGTTTTGCTTGCACCTGTGTTTATTCTGCCTTTTTCACACAAAATGGCCCACGTGAAAAGGGTCTATTCTCACTCGTCATTGAATTATATAGTATATAATATAATGATATAACATCTAAATTACTGCTCCATGCATTACATGTGTGCTGCTCTGCAGTTTACTTCACTGTAGATGATGTGGTTAATGTCTCCATCTAGTGGACAGACAGTAGTACTCTTTCAGGTAGACCATTATGATGTCAGACTAGACTAGACACGAAGTTATGAGGCCACACCCTCATATCACATGAACACACCCAGAACTGACAGAGGAGAATAAGCAGCGTCTGTCTTCTCACTCTCTAAAGAAATATATCGGGGGCAACTTTTGCCCTCACGGTCTAAAAATTGGGGGCTTTAACAACATTTTGGGGGCACTTTAAAAATAGTAATTAATGCATAAAGTTGCTAAAGTGTAGTGTGAACAACAGCGCTGTTTGTGTGTGTGTTCTTCATCGTTGTCTTCTGGCATCCAGCTTGCAGGTGCTGAGTGTGATACAGATGGGATTTAAATCTATTGAATGAAAATACAATTATCAAAATATTGGGGGCAATTTTTGCCTCATGAACATGTTTTTTAGGGGAATTAATCTGAGATTTCTTGGGGGCATTTTTGCCCTGTGTGTGTGTGTGTGTGTGTGTGTGCGTGTGTGTGTGTGTGTGTGTGTGTGTGTGTGTGTGTGGCCCCTGGCTAAATTCCTACACTGGCAAACACATAGATAAATACATAGCTGAGAGAGAGCAGAATAGACAGGGTATATTATAGACAGGGTATACTGTCTGAGGCTGGGCGATATGGTTGAAATCAGTATCACGAATATTCACAGGGGTCAGTTTAAAATTTAGAAACATAATGTATATCACAATATGGGTCATATATTAAGCAAAATTAAAATTTGGTACTCCAATTATCATATTATCATATATTATAATTACCTGGCGTTATGATGTCACTGAATAGACGACAAACGATTGTACTGGATTATCGTCCTTTGGCACGGCTGCTACTCAATCAGTCAGCTGTAGACATTCTGACTAGTCTAACCTTAACCAGAACTAACTAGCACAGAAGAAATCTAACTAATCTACCGCCTAGTCTGCCCTGTCCTGACCACCTCTAATCTAGTCTAATCTTAGCCTGAACACTATACGATCACGGCTAATCTGCAGCCTATTAATTAATTAATACACAGGACAAGATGTTACTATCCCTTGTGCCAAAATCCGAGGAAAAACACATTTAGAAGCCCAATCCAGAATAAAACAAGCTAACAGGCTAACAAACTAATAAACAAGACACAAATCACCAGTTACCTACCCTAGCCAACAGCAGTATGAAGCATGTCATTGGGGTTTTCAAGTGGGCACCTTCCTTCACCGACGTTTCGTTAAGTTAGGCCCACGACACCTCAAGAAGGCTTAACGGTGTAATCCAGCGTCCTGGAAACACCCCCCTCCATGCTACCACCGCACAACTGCATATTACCTCACTATCTAAACCTAGCTATCCAGGTCGGTTCGGTATGACATTCCTGACTACACCACCACTGTCAATGATTCAGCCCTGTTGATGCGGACCGTCAATCATGACCAACAACAAACAATCCCTAACTACACCACCACTGTCAATGATTCTGCCCTGTTGATGCGGACCGTTAATCATGACCAACAACAAACAATCAATCTGACTTTAGCGAGCTCCCCAGCTAGCATGTTTCCTCCTTATCCACAGCCATTCACTTGCTCATTCTGTTGCCCGAGACATGTTGCTAACCGCAAGTTTCAGGCTCCGTCCCCGAATGCCCAACTCAGTTAGTAAGGCAATAACGGACTTTGCCACAAAACCACGGCAGCCCACCTCTACAGGGCGCACTCGAGCCCTCCAACCTAAGTTAAGTTAAAGTTAAGTTATCCTTTATTTATCCCCTTGGGGAAATTCATCCTCTGCATTTGACCCATCCTCTACTAGGAACCTTCCTAGAACTAGGAGCAGCTGCTCTGCCTCTGCTGCCATTTCAGCATACCTAGCTTTCTTGCGCTCATAAGCCTCCTCAACTCGATCTTCCCACGGGACTGTGAGTTCGATAAAATAAACTCTCTTCTCTACCTCAGACCACAGTAACAAGTCCGGACGTAGCCGGGTGCTAACTATATATGCTGGGATGACTAGCTGTTCATTCAAGTCAACCCTCATTTCCCAGGCTCCACCTACACTTAGCTGCCCTAACTTGTGCCTGACCTTAATTGGTCTAATCTTTTCTCCCTCACGTACAAATTTGATCTGTCTAGTCTCTTTGCTAACCTAAACCACTCTGAGCTACCCCGGCACCGACTACCCCAGTCCCCACCCCCCCTCCCACAAACATATGAGAAGTGGAGCCCAGGCAGAGAAGTACCCCCACAACCCAACAACCCCACAACCCCACGGCCATAAGAAAACCTTATAGCCCCTGGATTGCCTCACCTTAAAGGAGAGGAGGAACCTTGTGAGGGCCGATGCAGCTTAGAGGCCAAACATAGACCCCAACTGGGGACCCTCCTCCAGGACAGGCTGAGATGTAATCGATGTTCGGCTAAACATTTGACTGTTGCAAATATGGAGATGAAATTGCCACAAAAAAGAGTTGGTTGGTAGTTGAAGGTAAATAAAAATAGGACAGTGGATAATCACAATAATTTTGCACTGTTTTGTTTTTAGAGAAGCATGACATTTCTCACATAGTTATTGAATACCATAATGCTTATTTTCAGATGTGGAGGGAAGGGAAGTAAGATTTGACCTCAAATCCAAGATGGCCGCTGATCCCATGGGTCTAATGTTCAAATGTGCTCATAACAGTTGTGCACTTTTTGAGAAAAGCATGACATTTCTCACGTAGTGAGTGAATATCCTACCATAAGGTTTATTTTCAGATGTGGAGGGAAGTCAAGTTTGACCTCAAATCCAAGATGGCTGCCAATCCCCCGAGTCTAATACCGCATTCAAGACAACTTGGAACACTGGAAAAATTAGTTTTGACCTGTAAAAAATGATTTGAACGCTTGTCGAGGTCGGAATTACATGTCAGAAATTCGGGTATCATTTCAGATCTCCAGTCTGTCCGAGTTGACATCATCAAAGTGTTTTTTGACCTAATTTGAGGTGCAATTATGCAATATGTGTTTATATTGTTTATATTTCGCTCTGATTATAGCAATATGTTGAATTCCCAATGAAATTAGCTAGCTGAAGTTAGCTGTGTATGTTTTTGTAAATGTATCCTGTAATAACAGCTTGTAGTAATGACTGAGTGCAGCTAACAGCATGTTGGTGTGTTTGTGTGAAGGTGTTGTTGGCTCCACTATGAGTCAGTGTGAGGAGAGAGAGGAGGGGCTCTCTCTGTCTGAGGAACATGACAGCCGGACCAAAGCTAAGAGGTAAGATGACATAACTGTTCTCTATCTCACAGCTAAGCAGTGACATCATTACAGCACAGCAGTGACATCATTACAGCACAGCAGTGACATCATTACAGCTCAGCAGTGACATCATTACAGCTCAGCAGTGACATCATTACAGCTTAGCAGTGACATCATTACAACTCAGCAGTGACATCATTACAGCTCAGCAGTGACATCATTACAGCGCAGCAGTGACATCATTACAGCTCAGCACTGACATCATTACATCTCAGCAGTGACAGCAGTGACATCATTACATCTCAGCAGTGACATCATTACAGCTCAGCAGTGACATCATTAACCCTTCATTATCCAGAGTCAAAGCTCTGTCTGTCTCTGTTGTGTTGAAGGCCAGTTCAGCAGGAGAGAGCAGACTCCCCTGTACCCAGCTGTGTATCCATGAAGAGTGACTGGTCTATGGATCCTCCTCTTCACTTCAAACATGGACAGCAGTCTACTGAGCAAAGGTAAGAACGGAAAGCAGATTAGTTTATTTGATTCTACTGAACAGAGGAAAGAAGTCATGATACTCTGTTGATTTAATTTCTTCTTTTATTACAATTAACTATCCAGATTCCAGAAGGGTTTTGCTTAACATATTTTCTTTTGCAGCATTGCTCTGCCTCACATCCATAGCTACATATATTCATACCAGAGCTCCTCAGTACAACAACAGCCTTCTGCTGTTGGTCACTGAGCAGCTACCAGAACAGTCTGGGGGTTGAGATCTTTGCTCAAGGTCTAATTGTTGGTAGTTTCACAGGGTGGAGAAAGAGTTACATATTCAAAGTTGACTTTCAAAGTTGTTACTGGGATTCAAACCGGCAACCTACTGGTCAAAACCCTGCTTCTCTAACATGTTCACTGCCACCACCCTGTTTTATCAATCCTTAGCAGGATCCAGCAGAAGAGAGCAGACTCCCCTGTACCCAGCTGTGTGTCCATGAAGAGTGACTGGTCTATGGATCGTCCTATTAGTTTCAAAGATGGACAGCAGTCTACTGAGCAAAGGTAAGAACTGAAAACAGATGAGTTTATTTGATTCTACTGAACAGACATAGTCAAGTCAAGTCAAGTTTATTTGTATAGCACATTTCATACACAGATGCAGTTCAAAGTGTTTCACATAAGATGATGATGAGGATGACATAAGAAAATAAAAAAAAGGATAAAATAGACATTTCACAACAGCTTTGTCTTTATACTGTAGTTTCTGTGTGCTTTATACTTGTGCAGTATTGTTTTATTTTTAAAATATCCGACTGGACGTCGTATTGTTATTATCGCTAACTAACACAGGAGTGCAGCCGGTCAGTGCGGTCTGCGTCTCTGCTTCGTGAGCTGGATTAGCTCACTGGCATAACAAACGGGCCAGATTCCAAAACAGATGAGATTAAAATGTGTCAGACAATGGTTTTGTATGCAGGAGACAAGGCTACAGCTGCAGGATCAAATGGACAAAAAGACTGCAACACCACAAACACGACCACAGCTCAGACAACAACTAACCATAAAGCACTATCCAGTGGCAGTATGGCCGCCTGTCACTCAACCGGGCCACGCCCTTAATTATGCATAACTTTAAACCTTTATTAAATGTAAACGGCTGAGTTATGCAAAAATTGACCCCCCTACAGTTGTTATGAAAAGGTGAAATTAGCTATATAGACCAAAACCGTGTTTCGGTCCAGGCTGTAAAGATGTTTAATTACTGTTGGGGCATTTTAACAGGAACGATGGGACTTCTGAGTCCTGCCTCAAGTGGCCATTCGAGGAATTACAGCTTAAACAAAGACTTCCGCATCTTCAGGGGAAAGGTGGTGGGCTTGCCCCTTGGTCAAACCCTGAGCTAGCCCCCTGGTGGTCACTGAGCAGCTACCAGATCCGTCTGGGGGTTGAGATCTTTGCTCAAGGTCTAATTGTTGGTAGTTTCACAGGGTGGAGAAAGAGTTACAAGTCAAGTCAAGTCAAGTTTATTTATATAGCCCTAATTCACAAGCATGTCTCAGAGGGCTTCACAGAAAGTATGTCTAGCTAATTCTAGCTGACACAACAGTAACAAGAATATACAGAATAAAGATAACATTTGAACAATTGATAATATAGAAAATACAGGAACGAGGGGAGAGCAGAGGAGAGCGCAGGAGAAGGGAGAACAGCAGGGGGAATATTAATGTACACAGTTACATATTCACTCTGACTTTCAAAGTTGTTACTGGGATTCAAACCGGCAACCTACTGGTCAAAACCCTGCTTCTCTAACATGTTCACTGCCACCACCCTGTTTTATCAATCCTTAGCAGGATCCAGCAGAAGAGAGCAGACTCCCCTGTACCCAGCTGTGTGTCCATGAAGAGTGACTGGTCTATGGATCGTCCTATTAGTTTCAAAGATGGACAGCAGCCTACTGAGCAAAGGTAAGAACTGAAAACAGATGAGTTTATTTGATTCTACTGAACAGAGGAAAGAAGTCATGATACTCTGTTGATTTAGTTTCTTCTCTCAAAACATCACATCCAATAATCATAGCAGCATTTACAGTAGGAATGCACCATATTTAACGGACCGATACATTATCATCCATTATGGCCATTTTGCATGAGCTCGTGACGTCACAGCTGCACCTGGTGCCAGGCGCACTAGAGCCAAACATGGCTGCCGGCAGTGTGGCTGTTCCACAGTTTCAGATGATAACAACTAGGGCTGTCAAACGATTACTTTTCTTAATCGCGATTAATCTTGCGATTAACTATAGTTAATCGCGATTAATCGCATCTTTGTATCGCATGTTTAAAATGCCATTATTTTGCAAAACATCCCCGTATTCAAAGCACTTAAAACACACAATCCCTGGAAGTTTCATTTCGGGTAAAGATGATTCTATATGGTTTACGCCAGCTCTGGGAGTATGAACTCCAAAATCCAATCCACTAACATTATTAAAGTCCCTGGAAACCAGAAATATTTCTTTATTATTTAGCATTTTGAGTTCATCACATCACAGGAGCCTATGTTAATAAGCCACCAGCCAAATTTGAACGATGATGAACGTCGCAAAGTATATAAATTTAGGTTTGACAGTCCTGGCAAAAGTCATGAGAATCAATTATTTTTTAGAGTGTATTTTCTCCCGCGGACTGTGTGGGCGTGTCCCGTCTACAGCAGGGAAATTTCCCTATCTCAGTCAGACCTCTCTCCTCTCCTCGGAGAGGGAGAGAGAGAGAGATGGTTTGTGTGTGTGTGTGTGTGTGTGTGTGTGTGTGTGTGTGTGTGTGTGTGTTCGCGTGTTGCTGCGCGCATAGCGTACTGACGGTCATCTGTCTATCTGTCTGCACGCGCGCACACACACACACAGCAGCGCCGCAGCAGGCAGAGGAGAGGTTTCTACACACCGCCGACGAGACTAATCTCTGCTCTGCCACTTCGAGTGCACAGCGCTTCTGTCTCCCTCCCACCGTGTGCTGTTCGTTCTCTCTCTCTCTCTCTCTCTCTCTCTCTCACTAGTCCAGAGAGAGAGAGAGAGAGAGAGAGAGAGAGAGAGAGAGAGAGAGAGAGAGAGAGAGAGAGAGAGAGAGAGAGAGAGAGAGAGAGAGAGAGAGAGAGAGAGAGAGAGAGAGAACGAACACAGCACACAGAGTGGGAGGGAGACAGACAGACAGCGCTGTGGGGGCAAAGAACGCGCGTGTACAAAGGTTATATAGAGCTTATGACATCATAAGCTCCTGCGTTTTAGCACCTCGCGCACTGCTGTCTTCAATGAGGAAGTACTTTGTAGAATCTTGTAGAAAAGTGTCGATTTTAAGGCTTTGGGTTGAAAGTAATGTATAATAATTTCGGAGGCACACAATTACTAACATAAGACCCTAAATAACATAGTTAGAACGTTTTTGTGGATTTTGGTTTCCAGGGACTTTAAGCTAACCAGGAGTCCCACTATAAACCAAATAGGGACTTTTGAGTTGAGCTATATGCAGAACTGGACAGAGCCATCATCTGTTTGGAGACCAATAATAAGGAAAACAAACACACACATTACATAAAAAAAAATCTGTCAACATCACATAGTGTCTTTTCTTTCATCTTTCATCTTTCCATGTCTTCTCCATTCACTTCAATAGAACTGGCCCCAATGCAAAATTCAAACAGATCAGTAACATGACAATAAAAGTCTAAATTACTAGGCTGCCTTTTGTCATTGTGTTTTATCTGCAGACTAATGCCTCCCACACACTAGAGGATAAAATGCCCGATTTAATGCCCGATTCCCCTCGGGGGGGCGTGGCCCGATTCGAGGCTAGTCTCAACCGATTTTTTGTCAAAATAATTGTCAAGTGTCTGGTGTCAATAAATTATTGATTGAATCGGAGCCTGCCCGATCTCGAATCGGGCATATCAAACATGTTTGATATTTACGATGGCTGTCTCCCGACGGAACCCGCAATAGCCAATGAGAGCAAGCAGACCGGGACTCGTCGACGCGTCATACCCGGATGTTAATGCAGCGCTCACAACAAACGAGCAACAGCCATGGCAACAGCAGAGCCATGTAGCTCCTCTCCCCAGCATCCTCACAGCAGCTTAAAACAGGGTGGACAGCGGCGGAGGGCTCTCCAAACATGCGCCGAGCGGAGCGGCCCGCCCCAAGGGAGCGGACATGCTGCAATATGAGCTCTCAGACAGGACGTTGTTTTAGCTTATTTTGCGAGGGTGTCCGCCCGCTTGTAGCGGACCCGCCGCTCGGCGCATGTTTGGAGAGCCATCCGCCGTTGTCTGTGGGAAAAAATTGCGGTTCTGTGGGATATAAACAGCCTACAGTCTAGTTGCTGGAATCGCTGTGAGTCGGTACTTCAAACGGCTGGTGTGTGGTCTCGCAGTCTGGCCGAATCGTCTAGTGTGTGTGTTCAGGCGATTTTAATGTTAAAATCTGATTAAATTGTCCTCATGTCTGTGGTCTCTCATGTTTTTAAAATCGGTTAAGATTTGAAAATCCTCTAGTGTGTAGGCAGCATAAGCGGTTCAGTTCAATAAATGCCTTTATTTTTTGTATTGTTTAATTGAGTGATACTTTACTAAAACAATCATATATATTATATCAGAAGTGCTCTTTGTTTTGTGTTCACAGTAGTGATGTCAGTTAGATTTGGTTAGGTCAGAGCTATGGAATAGTCTTTTAAATCACCCATCTTTGCTCAACACATCTGTCTTTTGTCACCCCAGGTGTGCATAAAATACAGGTTAAGAACTTATTTCTTTAAATACAAAGATGTGAAATAATTATCGGTTATTGTATCCGTTATTGGCCAGGAGAAGCAGATATTTATCGGTTATCGTATCGGCTCAAAAAAATCCATAGCCTATCGTGCATCCCTAATTTACAGTGGATTTCACTGTGTGTGTGTGTGTGTGTGTGTGTGTGTGTGTGTGTGTGTGTGCGTGTGCGTGTGCGTGCGTGCGTGCGCGTGCGCCTGCATCTGTGTGCGTGTGTGTGTGTGTGTGTGTGACATTATATGACCTAATACTTCATGTGTTCTCCAGAGTCCACCAGGAGAGGTCAGAGGTTCCCAGTGGTCAGTCTGTCCAGGAGCTTCAAACAGACCTAGACTCCATATTTATGGTGTGTAAATGTACAACACATTTTACTGCAGCTACTGAATTACAAAACAACTACTCTGCGGCCTGTACTACGAATGTTGTATAAGAAGATCCAGGATCTGTCCCTTGATCTGGTTTGTCTAAACCAGATCAGCTCGATTGTAGTTAACTTGTACTACGAACCTCGTTTGCCACTAGTTTAGTGGACCCAGGTTTTCCTAATCAAGCCTTGAGCTCGTGCACATAAAAAGGGCGTTCTCTCTGACGTCTGACCAATCACAACATGGAGACGCCAAACACGTCATCGGCTGCGTCTGACTGGCAGCAGCAGCAGCAGCAGCAGAGCCGCATATTTCTCGCTTGAGGAGCAAACGCTCATATTCACGAAATATGAGGTTTTTAAACATCTAATAAAAACAAAGGGCAACACTGTTGCACATAATAAGCGTGAAAGGAGGGCTGGCAAAAAATTGCAGATTGTCTAAATGCATAAGTTATTCAGCTTGCTTGATTTCGCCACCAAAGCGCCAGACACGCCTATTTCCTCATTGAATGAATCCGCAAATAAAAATCTGTGTTGGATATTATTAGTCTGTTCCTGAATGACTGTCTAAAGGGACCACTTTTATCCACACCAGTAATTTCTTTGAAGAGCGGTTTCGTAGGCTATCTACAGCTCTCTATCTACAGTCTTTTGTGGAAGCAATGTGTAATCTATCTCAGTGCAAAATCCGTATGTATAGACCATTTAGGCTCAATGAATAATAATGATCTCATGATGTGTTTAGTCGCACTGACTGAATAATTCCTATAGGCTAATCAATAAAAAAAAGAATGATAATAAAATAAAAAAATGGTTCTGAACTGAATTGACACGGTACGTGCAGGCATAGATTTCATTTATAAAAAATAGCCTATTTCGTGGTCACATATAGGCTATAGGCTATTGTCAGCAGAGTCGCATATCTCCATATTTCATATAATGATGCTGGAAATATGAAGTTCAATCACATCATACAGGCCAAAAGCAACACAGTTGCAGCTGAAAAATGCAGGAGTAGCCTAGATATTAATCATCTTAATATGGGATCGCCTGTGTGCAGGTGATCCCATATTAAATTGCTTAGATGTAGTAGGCTATTCTAGCATGTGGGCTATGACCATTTCAATTCCAACCCAACGTCAGTCTCAGCTCCATTGCACACATGGCACCGTGCGCTTTGGAGACGTTTATGTAACCTTTTTATGCCGGTTTAGTGATATTTCTCCACTCACTATTCAGCTGCAATCGATCAGCGGGGTCAAACAACGTATCTAGGCTACTTGAGAGCACAAAAATGAATATATAAAAACATATTCCAAAGTGGTAAGTAGGGCTTAATTAAAATGTAGCCTGCAACAAGTGCAAGGCTTTAGTCCTTGATTAATTCAACATTACAATTCGTGCTCCTTCCTTGATGGGAAACTAGTCCAGAAAGGGGTTGGCCATTTTTCCAAACTGCTGATTCGATTGGTTCGTGGGCGGTGTATCTAAGGTCTAATCTTATCCTTGCAACTTAACCTGCTGCGGACCAGGTTAAGTGTGAAGCATAAGTTGCTATGGAAATATATGTCGGTAAGAAGTTAACTTGCTTTGTAGTACGGCTAAACCAGGTTTAAACCTGAAGTTACCTCGCTAAACCACTAATCTTGCTTTGTAGTACAGGCCTCTGGTCTTATAACAGTCTGTTGTTGTTGTTCTTGTTGTTGTTTCTCCTCTAGTCTCTCCCAAGACTCAAATATTATGTTGAATCCCTGCGCTCCGCATACTACACAAATGAGTCTGTGCCACTTCACAGCCACTGCTGGGGTTTTAGGGCGGGTCTAGGCAGGTTGAAATTGAATGAGTGACAGGTCATAGGACCAATGAGAGAGCGGTTCGAAAAATGGGCTGCGCCTCCCGTGCAGAGCCATGTAGATAGAAGAGTCCCGACATCTCCATTCACTCCAATGGACCAGTTTTTTACTCTCAAGGGTTCCAGGAATTAAGGTCCTGGATTAAGCAGCACTGCCGAGTTGCAGCAAAATAGACAGTTTGTGTTGTACTCTGAAAGGGTTTTCCCCCCCTTGAATCAAATTGTACATTATCAGCTTTATTTTAGCATGCAAAAGTAGCGCGAGACCCATTCCTGGCTGTTCATTGGCTACTGAGTCTCACATTTTGTTCCTCCGCTGACGCCACTCTATCTCTAGAGGACACTACTCCCGTGTCGTCTGATCGCAGATTGCAAAGTCGTTACTCAGTGGTGGAGACTGAATCCACCACTGGCCAATCACTGGCCAAGTGAACGGTTCACTTCTGTCCCCAGCTGGCTGAAGGGAGTGTCCCAGAGAGAGAGATCTGCAGCATGCAGTAACATAGTGTATCAGCGTAACAACTCTCATGGGTCTGGCGTTGAGACTATTTCTCCCCAAACCCTGTTCCATCCTGTCTTTTGCCTGCTTCCTGGTCATTATTGTAGAATTTGTTCTTAACTAACTTCTTGCCTGTTAAAATAAAGATTGTTGGTTGATGAGGTCTTCAAGCTGCACTCTTTAGACCAGTGGATCTGATGTTATTACAGTATTATTATTTTTCAGAATGTTTAATTCAAATGTTATTCTGTTGCAGCTGCTTGAGGAGAACATTGTCACTTTTGTGAAGAAGGAGCTGAAGAGAGTCCAGCTGGTTCTCAGTCCAGATTACCCAGAATGCTTAGAGAGTCCAAGGGAGGAGGAGGAGGCTTTTCTAAACATCACACTGCTCTTCCTGAGGAGAATGAAGCAGGAGGAGCTGGCTGACTCTCTGC
The DNA here is from genome assembly GCF_964638095.1 of Poromitra crassiceps. Taxonomy (NCBI): domain Eukaryota; kingdom Metazoa; phylum Chordata; class Actinopteri; order Beryciformes; family Melamphaidae; genus Poromitra; species Poromitra crassiceps. The sequence goes on along the minus strand of NC_139637.1, from coordinate 7,946,204 downwards.
AGAGCAGTAAGAGGCTTTAACAGCTTTAACATGATGGAGGGAGGAAGTGGTGGGAAAATGGGAGATATATGATTAGTTATTAGACATTTCTCAAGAAAGATTGATTCAATTCCAGATTGCAAAATAATATTCACAATCCTCATGAATCATCAGCTAAAATCATTGATTTATTCATTTGGGTGTATAATGCTGAACACAGTATTATTTAAGAACAAATGCCACCACAGATGCATTTCACATTGGGTAGCACACACAGTCAGGACCTGTTTGTCCACCAGTGATGAGCAGAATAGATGCCATGTGGTTAGGAAAAGTATGCATTCACAGATTAATATTTACACTTCTCATATTTACAGCAACATCCACTGATTGATGTAATTTGTACTTTCAGAAACTCTTGCTGGAGTGTGCCAACGTAATCACAAATCCAGTCTGAAGGAGAAGTTCCAGTGTCTGTTTGAGGGGATTGCTAAAGCAGGAAACCCAACACTTCTGAATCAGACCTACACAGAGCATTACCTCACAGAGGGAGGGAGTGGAGATGTCAATGATGAACATGAGGTGAGACAGATTGAAGCAGCATCCAGGAAACCAGTGAGACCGGAAACAATAATCAAAAGTGAAGACATCTTTAAACCCTTACCTGGAAGAGATGAACCAACCAGAACATTGATGACAAAGGGAGTGGCTGGCATTGGGAAAACAGTCTTAACACAGAAGTTCACTCTGGGCTGGGCTGAAGACAAAGCCAACCAGGATATACAGTTCACATTTCCATTCACTTTCCGAGAGCTGAATCTGCTGAAAGGGAAAAAGTACAGCTTGGTGGAACTTCTTCATCACTTCTTTCCTGAGACCAAAGGCATCTTCAGATTTGACAAGTTCCAAGTTGTGTTCATCTTTGACGGTGTGGATGAGTGTCGACTTCCTCTGGACTTCCAGAACAACAGGATTGTGACTGATGTTACAGAGTCAACCTCGGTTGACGTGCTGCTGACAAACCTTATCAAGGGGAAACTGCTTCCCGCTGCTCGCCTCTGGATGACCACGCGACCGGCAGCAGCCAAGCAGATCCCTCCTGATTGCATTGACATGGTGACAGAGGTGAGAGGCTTCACTGACTCACAGAAGGATGAGTACTTCAGGAAGAGATTCATAGATGAGGAGCAGGCCAGCAGAATCATCTCCCACATCAAGACTTCACGAACCCTCCACATCATGTGCCACATACCAGTGTTTTGTTGGATCACTGCTACAGTTCTGGAGCTTGTGTTGAAAACCAGAGAGAGAAGAGACATGCCCAAGACCCTGACTGAGATGTACATCCACTTCCTGCTGGTTCAGTCCAAACAGGCGGATGTCAAGTATCATGGGAGTGCTGAAACAGATCCAATCTGGAATACAGAGAGCAGGAAGATGATTCTCTCTCTGGGAAAACTGGCTTTTGAGGAGCTAGAGAGAGGCAACCTAATCTTCTATGAAGCCGACCTGAGAAAGTGTGACATTGATATCAGAGCAGCCTCAGTGTACTCAGGAGTGTTCACACAGATCTTTAAAGAGGAGCGTGGGCTGAACGAGGACACTGTGTTCTGCTTTGTCCATCTGAGCATTCAGGAGTTTCTGGCTGCAGTTTATGTCTTTCTGTCCTTCATCAACACTGGTGTCAATCTACTGTCAGAAAGTCAATCAACATCCTGGTGGTCAACACTATCAAGAGACAAATCTAAACTAACACGCCTCTACCAGAGTGCTGTGGACAAGGCCTTACAGAGTCCAAATGGACACCTGGACTTGTTCCTCCGCTTCCTCCTGGGTCTTTCACTAGAGACCAATCAGACTCTCCTAAGAGGCCTGCTGACACAGACAGGAAGTAGTTTGAAGACCAATCAGAAAACGGTCCAGTACATCCAGGAGAAGATCAAGGTGAATCCCTCTTCAGAGAAAAGCATCAATCTGTTCCACTGTCTGAATGAGCTGAATGACCATTCTCTAGTGGAGGAGATCCAACAGCACCTGAGTTCAGGAAGGCTCTCCAAAGCCGGACTCTCCCCTGCTCAGTGGTCAGGTCTGGTCTTCATCATACTGTCATCAGAAAAAGAGCTCGATGTGTTTGACCTGAAGAAATACTCTGCTTCAGAGGAGGCTCTCCTGGGGCTGCTGCCGCTGGTCAAAGCCTCCAATAAATCTCTGTAGGTGCATGCATAACTTGATGTCTTCAATATGAAATGCAATATACAGAAAAAACTACTTTCAAATTTCTTGTTCATGGCTAATTCTTCCCCAGGTTGAGTGGCTGTAAGCTATCAGAGAGAGGCTGTGAAGCTCTGGCCTCAGTTCTCAGCTCCCAGTCCTCTAGTCTGCGAGAGCTGGACCTGAGTAACAACGACTTGGAAGATCCAGGTGTGAAGCTGCTCTCTGCTGGACTGGAGAGTCCACACTGTAGACTGGAGAGTCTCAGGTCAGTATCCTTTAAGCCCATGGTACACCAATCAAACCTTCTCCAACAAACACAGACAAACACAGATGTTTGTTTGGTGCCCCGTTGCTGGCTGTCGTTGTTTGGAATTGTTTGGAGATGTTTGGTCAGATTCAACATGTTCAATCCTTTATATAGGTCTTCACAGGTCTACTCGGGTATTACACATAATGATAGAATAGATAGTGATAGAATCGGACCCGACCCGGACCCTAATTGATCATAATAAATATGGACCCGGACCCGTACGGGTCTTGGGTCGGGTCCCAGGTCCTAGGATCCGAGTAGCCCCGTGAAGACCTCTATAAAGGATTGAACATGTTGATCAGCGCTGATCACGAGAGAAACATATGAAAACACACAGCACGTGCAGAGGAGGCTCTCCTGGGGCTGCTGCCGCTGGTCAAAGCCTCCAATAAATCTCTGTAGGTGCATGCATAACTTGATGTCTTCAATATGAAATGCAATATACAGAAAAAACTATTTTCAAATTTCTTGTTCATGGCTAATTCTTCCCCAGGTTGAGTGGCTGTAAGCTGTCAAAGAAAAGCTGTGAAGCTCTGGCCTCAGTTCTCAACTCCCAGTCCTCTAGTCTGCGAGAGCTGGACCTGAGTAACAACGACTTGGAAGATCCAGGTGTGAAGCTGCTCTCTGCTGGACTGGAGAGTCCACACTGTAGACTGGAGAGTCTCAGGTCAGTATCCCTTAAGCCCATGGTACACCAATCAAACCTTCTCCAACAAACACAGACAAGCACAGATGTTTGTTTGGTGCCCCGTTGCTGGCTGTCGTTGTTTGGAATTGTTTGGAGATGTTTGGTCAGATTCAACATGTTCAATCCTTTATAGAGGTCTTCACAGGTGTACTCGGGTATTACACATAATGATAGAATAGATAGTGATAGAATCGGACCCGACCCGGACCCTAATTGATCATAATAAATATGGTCCCAGGTCCTAGGATCCTAGTAGCCCCGTGAAGACCTCTATAAAGGATTGAACATGTTGATCAGCGCTGATCACGAGAGAAACGTATGAAAACACACAGCGCGCACAGAGGAGGCTCTCCTGGGGCTGCTGCCGCTGGTCAAAGCCTCCAATAAATCTCTGTAGGTGCATGCATAACTTGATGTCTTCAATATGAAATGCAATATACAGAAAAAACTATTTTCAAATTTCTTGTTCATGGCTAATTCTTCCCCAGGTTGAGTGGCTGTAAGCTGTCAAAGAGAAGCTGTGAAGCTCTGGCCTCAGTTCTCAGCTCCCAGTCCTCTAGTCTGCGAGAGCTGGACCTGAGTAACAACGACTTGGAAGATCCAGGTGTGAAGCTGCTCTCTGCTGGACTGGAGAGTCCACACTGTAGACTGGAGAGTCTCAGGTCAGTATCCCTTAAGCCCATGGTACACCAATCAAACCTTCTCCAACAAACACAGACAAGCACAGATGTTTGTTTGGTGCCCCGTTGCTGGCTGTCGTTGTTTGGAATTGTTTGGAGATGGTTGGTCAGATTCAACATGTTCAATCCTTTATAGAGGTCTTCACAGGTCTACTCGGTTATTACACATAATGATAGAATAGGTAGTGATAGAATCGGACCCGACCCGGACCCTAATTGATCATAATAAATATGGACCCAGACCCGTACGGGTCTCGGGTCGGGTCCCAGGTCCTAGGATCCGAGTAGCCCCGTGAAGACCTCTATAAAGGATTGAACATGTTGATCAGCGCTGATCATGAGAGAAACATATGAAAACACACAGCGCGCACAGAGGAGGCTCTCCTGGGGCTGCTGCCGCTGGTCAAAGCCTCCAACAAATCTCTGTAGGTGCATGCATAACTTGATGTCTTTAATATGAAATGCAATATACAGAAAAAACTATTTTCAAATTTCTTGTTCATGGCTAATTCTTCCCCAGGTTGAGTGGCTGTAAGCTGTCAAAGAGAAGCTGTGAAGCTCTGGCCTCAGTTCTCAGCTCCCAGTCCTCTAGTCTGCGAGAGCTGGACCTGAGTAACAACGACTTGGAAGATCCAGGTGTGAAGCTGCTCTCTGCTGGACTGGAGAGTCCACACTGTAGACTGGAGAGTCTCAGGTCAGTATCCCTTAAGCCCATGGTACACCAATCAAACCTTCTCCGACAAACACAGATGTTTGTTTGGTGCCCCGCTGCTGGCTGTCATTGTTTGGAATTGTTTGGAGATGTTTGGTCAGATTCAACATGTTCAATCCTTTATAGAGGTCTTCACAGGTCTACTCGGGTATTACACATAACGATAGAATAGATAGTGATAGAATCTGACCCGACCCGGACCCTAATTGATCATAACACCGGCACCGGTGACCCCTGTTTCAATCCACGGAGTATACATTGACAATAAACTGGACTGGGCTAAGAACACTGAAGCACTCTACAAGAAGGGGCAAAGCCGTCTCTACTTCCTGAGATGGCTGAGGTCCTTCAACGTCTGCCGGACCATGCTGAGGATGTTCTATGAGTCGGTGGTGGCCAGTGCCTTCCTGTATGCTATCAGACTCAACAAACTGATCCGTAAGGCCAGGGACATTGTGGGGCTGGAGCTGAGCGGTGTCGGAGAAGAGAACACTGACCAGGCTACGCTCCATCATGAACAATGACTCTCACCCACTCCACGGCGTGCTGGTCAAACACAGGAGCACGTTCAGTGAGAGGCTGATCCCACTCAGATGCACCACAGAGAGGCACAGGAAATAATTCCTGCCTGTGAAGTAGCCGGCGTCCCGTGTTGTGCACAACCACGCTCTGACGTATGTGTGCGCGTTTGCGTGACAGGTCTACTTGAGATCGTGAGGATTACTTTTTCTTTTCTTCTCTTTTTACATAGAAAACACTGCATTCTGGCGGGCAATGATCTAACGCAGTAACGCAGCCTTTCTTGGATTAGTAACTGTAATGTAATTACTGTTTTGGAAATTGTAACGCCTTATATTACTTTGTTACTGAAAAAGTAAGTAATTACAGTAATACGCCCAACACTGTTTATATTTCATCGCATGGTGAGTACACAAGTCACAACATGTACATGTGAGTGTTTCTGGCGCTGTTAGAATTTGTATTTTGGGTGACTGAACGGCGATACCATAAGCCGCTTTCAGACATGCCTTGGAATTCGGGAGTTACAGTATCTAGAGGGCATCCGGATGGCGGTGTATGTATGTATGAACACATTTTGGTGAGCTATGCGAGCTCCCGTGACCCTCCTACTATCCGGAGGTAAGACAACCTCGAGCCCTTGTATCAGGGATGCGTGATTTCTAACCCCACATAGGATAAGCAATAACCACGCCCTGTGGCGCCAGGAGCATTGAAGCTTGGGACTAAAGCACGGGGTTTTTCATCTTTTAAAATAAAGATGTTTAAAAAACTATTGCTTGTTACATTTTCAGTGCTGTACCTTTTCTCTGGGTAAGAATTGAGCTTGAAATTAACGATATGATACATTATATTATATGAGCTATGAACGTGAACACAACACCGTTTATAGTATTGCATGTTTTTGTAGATTGTGTACATTGTGTAGATTACAATTATTATGCTTATTATTATTATTAGTATGCTAAGGAAGGTAGGTGACCATAATTAATTTCAATGTCCGCTCTCAATGTCCGCTCTCGAAATCGCTGTCCGTTCTCAAGACAAGAGCTATTCAGTTGGTTCATGAAATCGCTGGGCTGCGTGCCCTCCAAGTCAAGTCAAGTCAAGTCAAATTTTATTTATATAGCACCTTTCATACACGAGGCAATTCAAGGTGCTTTACAAAAAATAATCGAAAAAACAAGCAGCAAAGCAATGCACATATAAAAAACACATAAAAAACACAGCCGACAGTTTTAGTTAAAATATATACTCAAATTAACAAACATGAAACATTATTTCTGTTTTAAATAAGTTACAAGGCACTCTTCAGTATTATTATTACATGTACAGTCCATTTGTTGGAAATGTACAGGAATCTTTTTTTTAAATTACAGGCCGAGAGAGGCAGTAGTTTAGTAGCAGTTAAAAGCAAGAGTAAACATAAAGGTCTTTAGCTTGGATTTAAAAATAGGCAGAGTAGGGGCAGATCTAATGTGTTCAGGGAGTTTGTTCCAGTTATGAGAGGCATAGTGGGAGAACGCGGCTTCACCATGTTTTGATTTGGTCCTCGGGACAATTAGTAGACCAGTGCCTGAAGATCTCAGGGATCTGGATGGTTCATAGTGTAGAAGCATTTCAGAGATGTAGTGTGGGCCTGACCCGTTGAGAGATTTGTAAACTATTAGCAGAATTTTAAAGTCTATTCTAAGATTTACTGGCAGCCAATGCAGGGATTTGAGAACTGGTGTAATGTGTTCAGCTTTCTTGGTTCTTGTTAGAACTCTAGCAGCCGCATTCTGAATGAGCTGTAGTTGTTTAATAGCTTTTTTGGGAAGACCATTGAAAAGACTGTTGCAGTAGTCTAGCCTGCTAGAAATGAAAGCATGAATTAGTTTTTCAAGATCTTGTTTGGACATGTAGCCTCTAATCCTTGCTATATTTTTTAGATGATAGAAGGCAGATTTTCTTATAAGCTTGATGTGGGAGTTGAAATTTAGATCAGAGTCAATAATAATGCCAAGATTTTTTACCTGGTCCTTTGGCTTCAAAGATAGGGATTCGAGGTGAGCAGTAACTTTGAGCCTATCTTCTTTTTTGCCGAAGACAATTATCTCTGTTTTGTCTTTATTAAGTTGGAGAAAATTCTGGCACATCCAATCATTAATTTGCGCAAGGCACTGACACAGTGTCTCTATGGGGGCATAGTCATCCGATGAGAGGGCTATGTAGAGTTGGGTGTCATCTGCATAGCTATGATAAGCTATTTTGTTTTTTTGCATAATTAGGCCCAGAGAGAGCATATAAAGGTTAAACAGGACAGGACCTAAAATTGATCCTTGGGGTACCCCACATGTCATTTTGGTTTGGTCAGATGTGTAGTTGCCAATGGAGACAAAGTAGTTCCTGTCTTGCAGATAAGATCTGAACCACTCTAGGACCGTGCCGGAAAGCCCGACCCAGTTTTCCAGTCTGTCCAATAGAATTTCGTGGTCAACCGTATCAAAGGCAGCGCTGAGATCTAGTAACATTAAGATTGAGATTTTACCTGAATCAGTGTTCATTCGGATGTCATTTATAACTCTGATAAGCGCAGTTTCGGTGCTATGATGGGGTCGGAAGCCTGATTGGAAGGGATCTAGGAGATCATTGGAGGATAGAAAGGTATTGAGTTGTTGGTAGACAGTTTTTTCGAGTATTTTGCTAATAAAGGGAAGATTTGATATTGGTCTGTAATTGCTGATTATAGAGGGGTCGAGGCTACGCTTCTTTAGCAAGGGCTTAACAACTGCAGTTTTTAGAGATTTTGGAAAAATGCCTGTAGGAAGAGAGGTATTAATTATCTTCAGTATGTCGGTCGCCAGGCAACTGTAGACATTTTTTAGAAAGCTTGTTGGCAGGGTGTCTAGGCAACACGATGAGGATTTAAGGCCTCGTATCGTTTCTTCTAGTTTCTTGTGGTCAATGACATTGAACTGAGTCATGTTAATTAGGCACCTATTCTGTGGGTGCGGCGGAGCCACATTTGTTCTTGATGTGGAAATAGTTAGTCTGATATTTATAATTTTATCCCTAAAGAAGGTCGCAAATTCATTGCATTTGACATTGGATAGAAGATCAGGGGCAATTTGTGGGGGGGGGTTTGTCAGCCTGTCAGTGTTGGCCAGTGTTGCTCCTGGCCAATCCCGGCGCCACAGGGCGTGGTTATTGCTTATCCTATGTGGGGTTAGAAATCACGCATCAGGGATGGATTGTCCCCCCCCCCCCCCCCCCCCAGAGCTACGTGAAGTAGCCAGCTCAGTGAGTGCATGAGGAGAGGGAGGGAGACAGAAAGCCAGCGTGGCAGATTATTATTATACTGTATGTGAATGAGCGAGCAAAAAAAACATCATGCCGTTTCAGTTTTTCCAAATGAAACTCGAACCTGCTCCGTGTGTGGCAGCCAACAGGCTACATGTTTCTGGATTGAAATGCTCATGGCTTTGATCTTATTTCATTTCTGCATAGCTTCGCACAGCACACACATTTAATTAGCATTTTTGGACGCGAGGGTCGTCCTGCTTCCCAGTATTGGACATCCCTAGGTATGGTATCTGGATCTGGTTGCGTTCATGCCTTTCATTTAATGTTTACACAGCGTTTGTGAAGATTCACGTGCAGAACCGCAAATTCCAAGTAGCGTCAAGTCAGTCAGTATAAACGGAAACTTTGGGGTATAACCTTCGCAATAATAGCAATTAAATGAAGTAAATGCACGTGTAATGTTTCTTTGTGTGTGTTATCCGAAAGATACAGAACAGAGATAAACTGGAAGAATATCTGCTCCCTTCGAAAAGTCAATTTTAACCCGTAGTGAGTCGACCGTTCTGATTTCTTGTTACTAAGCAATACAACATTGATTTTATTTTGAAGGTAAAAACGTCTAGCTTCCTGTATTCTGTATAATTCTAGTGGGGTTGATGCATTTTAGGACTGAACATAGCAAATACCTGTTTTATTTTTAGCGCTTGAGACTCGAGGAAATCGATGCATCTGGGCGTGAGTTGTAGGGTTGTTTAATTAATTACTAACGTTATGCGCAAACGATTATATGCCGTGAACGTTAGCAGTTATCGCCCATTATCTATTTTTAGCAACTTGTTTTCAGACTCTGCATGTCATGATAGTTTGTTGAATGTCAATGCGATTTACTTAAATTCATTTGTTATTAAACAGTCTGAATGTAATATTGATGCATCACATCTTACCTATAATAGTAGCTGAGACCAAAGCCTTGTGAATCGGAGATTGCTCTCTTGATGATTATAGAGTCTGTGTCTGTCTTCCGGCGGGCCGGATAGACCAGGAAGTGAAATGAAACGTTTTACGGCAGCTGCCTGCCTTCAACCGTTTCGCTCTTCCTAGCAACATACCATAAACAAGGAGAACGCCATGCTCGCTACATCCAGGGGCTTGCTACTCTCGCGAACATCTCTCGTTATATTCTAACAGTTTGTTTGGAAGTAATTTTGTTATTTTGTGGTTATGGCCGAAGTGGCTGCCGCAAACCGTTTCATTTCACTTCCTGATCTGCCCCGGCCGCAGACAGACTAATCATCAAGACAACACTGGCCGATTCACTCGGTGTTCAAGCGAGACTACTCTGCGTTGGTCTCGTCTATTAGAGGTAAGATGTGAGGCATCGATATTAACTCATTGAGTGCCAGCCACTTTTGGAGAACGGGAGCGTTTCAGAGCGTTTTCAGTAAATTTCTCGAGGCCCACAGAATATTGTGTGATATTACTATGTAAACAGCGAACACACACAAAGAACGATCAGACTCTCTTCTATCATCTGCAAAAAAAAGTTTATTGATATCATTTTCTGTTCTTTAGTTATCAGCCGGAGAAGATAGGTTGATTTAAGCAAAAACACACGTTTCAATTTAGAAGCTGAGATATTCAGCCTTTTGTGAAATGAAGCATTTCAAGCACATCATTGACTCTGAAGCTAATATTTTCTGATGTAATAATGACACCTCAAAAATAATTTCCTTCAATAAAACAGTGAAAACAAAGGAATTTTGTTTGGCCAAATAATATTTTTTAGCTGCAACCAGCAGCGCTGGCCCCTGCGTGCGCAGACCCTACACCTTCTTGCTGGTCTTGATTTACTGCTGGTGGGCATCAGATATTCTAGCTTGTTTGCCTGTCTCTGTCTATCGAGCCTGCTGTCTGGGTCTGTGTTTACTGTCAATGGTTGTATGCTGCCCTGCGTGCCCCACCCCCCTCCTCCTCCTCCTGCGTTTGCTCTGCACTGAAAAGTGCGCTGCACCCCGCTTTTTCACATCGTGTCGCCGGCTCCCAGCTGAGAATAATGTAACTTTTCAGAAAGACGCTGGTGTCGGCAACTAAATCATATGGAGGGGCTATCGCAGCGGAGACGGAGGGGCTCAATTGTGGCAGCAGATTGACTGCTGTTCACAGGCACAGCTAACGTTATGCTTCATGCATATCGATGCGATTTCTGTTTCCCCATTACTTCTTCTCTCTTTTTTCCTCGCCTTTCTCTAATCTGGAGAGCACTGTCGCCACCTAATGGGTCCCTAAAATAGCTTTTACACATTCAACATCCACCATACTTTCACAGGAGATGGATCTGGCTTTGATCCACGTCCCACCGTCAAAAAACGCAATTGACGAACATACTCGTCCTTGGCACTCTACGTTAGTATTTGAATTGACGAACATACTCGTCCTTGGCACTCAATAAGTTAAAATTAGACTGTTTAATAACAATCGAAAACCTTGCTCGTAGCTGCTTTGCTCAGACAGTGAAGTACAGCTATGTGGTCAGTTTTCACAACTCCCCATTGTGTGGTCATGTCCAAATTCCCCCCACCCCCACCCCCTCTCTACTTTACACCCTACTTTACATGCTCCACATGTATGAAAGCAACATGCCTCATGTCTGAAAGGGTACACTTCACATATCCCCCGGGTCAGGCTCAGGGCAAGGGAATTGGAGGAATAACACTCCAACCTGACAGGAGGAACTAAATACAGTACCAGCAACAATTGTGCAGCCTACACATTTGAGGCCATAGAGACCTCCCAGGAAGCTACAGGATGAGGAACCAAATACATTTAACTGAGCAAAATATCTCAATAACAAAAAACAATGTCTGACTCAGAGAAATGGAGAGAAATCAATATCATCATTTGCTTTTAGGGTTACAATCCAAAAGGTTTCTCTTTGGAGGAGATGTTTGAGTCTATCCCCTCCTCTGGCAGATTTGGGGATGACTTCTATTACCATGAAATGCCAGGCATTTCAGTGTTGGGCCTCTACCCTGATGAAGGCTCTCTGTAGCTGAACGCGTTGGTCTTTTTAATTGTGTAAGATTGAGCCATGCCACAATAAAGGCTTTTTAACTGTTCTACCTGAAACAGAGTGGCCTTGGATTTTTCAAGTTTTTCCTGTACTCTACTCCATTTTTTTTACTTTTACAAGGATCCAACTTGAACGTTTTCTCATGCTTCTCTCCACCCTCACCAAAGAGCACCTGTTTCAGTGATTTTACTAAGGACCCACGCAGCGCTTACTCAACCCTTCTGTTAAATAAAGTTTGACTGAGCTCCAGCTAAATTGTCAAGTATTGCAGCCTGCTTGCCACCCAGGCACTTACTATGCAGTATATGTAGCCTACTTAAATTATATGATATAATTGTAACCAAACAGGTCGGCTTTGTGCACACAGGAGAAGTAGGTTAATTTTCTTTTGAAGAGAGATCCTTTATTGATTTGTTTGGGTAGAGGGTTTACTCTGAACACATTTGAGAACTGAACTGAATTCAGCTCATCACAAACAACGATGAGTCTGCGTACAGACAGGAAGTGGAGAAATTAATGGCATGGTGCGACAAAAACAACCTCTCCATCAATGTGAAGAAGACAAAGGAGATGATAATAGACTTCAGGAAATCCAGCTCCACCCCCCCTCCCCTCATCATCGGGGGAGCAGCTGTCGAAGTTGTCCCATGTTTTAAATATCTGGGAGTGCACATCTCCAACACTCTCACATGGAGCCTGAACACAACCAGTACAGTGAAGAAGGCCAACCAACGCCTCTACTTCCTGAGGAGGCTGAAGCGTGCTGGCCTCGGCACCTCAGTCCTCACCTCCTTCTACAGGTGTGTGGTGGAGAGCGTCCTCACCTCCTGCATCACTGTGTGGTATGGCAGCTGCTCTGCCGCAGACAAACACGCACTGCAGCGTGTGGTCAAAACCGCACAGAAGATCATTGGCTGCAGCCTGCCAACCATCAGTGACATCTTCCAGGACAGATGCAGGAGTAAAGCTGCGAAAATCATGAAGGACTGCACCCACCCTGCCAATGGACTGTTTGCCCCTCTCCCCTCTGGTAGGAGGCTACGCAGTATCAAAGCCAGAACCACCAGGCTCAAGAACAGCTTCTTCCCGGTGGCTGTGAGAATTATGAACAATGCATAATCACTCTAACGTTATATTCTTTAGTTTTCTCGAATCTAATTATATACATATATATTAATATCTTTTATATATAGTACATAGCATGTATTATATCTATATATGTATATATCAAAATGCTGCTCGTGCAATATACTGCTGCTATTTCTCATAACGTTTACCTTATTATTACTTTTCTTACGTATCTAATTATATACATATATATTACTTTTTATATATATAGTACATAGTATGTATTATATCTATATATGTATATATTTAAAATCTGCTGCTCCTGTAGTGAATGCTGCCACACTCCTCGCACTTTAATGCCGCCAGCTGTGAGCGAAACAAAATGAACTTTAAGTGGCTCCGTGTTGAGCGAAACATGCACTTTAAACTGTTTTCTTTGCTCTTACACCAGGTATTATGTTGTTTTTATGATGTCTCTAATTTATGTTTTCATATTGTTTTTCTTTCTTAGTACTCAGTTGATTTTATGATATTTTATGATTTATGATATCCTAGTTAATCTAGTTGATCTATCCACCAGGACCTTGAGTTCATATTTCGTTCCCTCTCATGTTTCATGTTTTGGAATGACAATAAATATCCTTGAACCTTGAACCTTGAACCTTGAACCTTGAACCTTGAATTGAAGAAACTGAATTTCTACCTTTTGCTGTACAGTACCTCCAATACACTGGATATTGGGTTTGCATTCTCACTCTGATTATGTAAGGGTTAATGCACGACGAGGTGTCCATTATCAGAAATTATTGGACGACATGGAGGCGTAAACCGTCCGAGGCGAAGCCGCGAAGTCCAATAATTTCTGATAATGGACACCTCGAAGTGCATTAACCCGCTTATATCATGGTCACTTGCCAAAGAAACAAAACAAGACCATTCATTTATATTTCCATGCATTTTGCAATCAAAATCTAGTTTTCATAACCTTGAATATGAGTTGAGAACCGGCGAGACAAAATAGTCCCCTCGGCTGCTCAAGATTAGGCTATCATTGGATAAAATGGCCGCTTAGGCACCTGGCACAATTCTAGAGTCAAGCTAACTAATAATTTAGCCAATTGTATGTAACATACGAAATAAAAGCAAATGGCAATGTCTAAGAATGCAACACCATGTAACTGGCTCGTTAATTCTCGCATTCCAGGGAATTACGTTAACGTCTGCGGGTCTTATAGACGTAAATGGCTCGCGCTGCACTCGGAGGAGACTGAAAACCATCAGCTTTCTATGTTGGAGTCCAGGTAGGTTTTGTGCAAGGACGTCTCTCAGTGTGTTGCTGTTAACTGCCCATTTCGTTGTTTTCTTTTTGTTGATCTCGTCTTTTTCCTCTTCGACTTGATTTGTATCAGTGATAGAGGCAGCGCACGCTCTCCCAGAGCGCCTGGCTGCTGCTTGCTGCAAGTTGTAAACAGAGGGTTTGACAGTTGACAGCTGAGAGCCCGGCTTCTGTCAGCTGACCAGAACAAAAATCAGATTTCTAAATAGCCGTTATTTTAATAAACTGAGCACTCAGGGGTAATCTCAATAGTTACTTTGACTGACTATTTTTTTTTCTAAACTTATAAAAGTGCCATAATTAATGGTGGTATAGCTCTGTCGTGGTCGTAATCCTGGCGCATTGATATGAACGGTGAACAGACCATTTAGCTAGGTGTACATTATCACTGTACATTATCACAAATTAATGGACACCTTGCAGCCAATCAGAATCGAGTATTCACCCAGACCATGGTATAATGCTTGTTAACATTAACATTAACAGCTTGGTGGTTCAAAAAGTGGCCCCCGGGCAAAGCAAGTTGAGTACATTACATTACGTTATTTGGCAGACACTTTTATCCAAAGCGACTTACAATAACACATTTTTGTCAGCAATAGAGCAATCAACTATGCAACACAGTCTATGACAACTACAACTTCTGAAGGAATAGTGGTAAAGTTAAGTTAGTAAGTAGTTTTTTTTTTTTTTTTTGGGAGAGAGAGAAAGAAGTTAGTTTCAAGAAGGGCCCAGATGGAGCCTGAAAAGGTGTGTCTTTAGTCTTGAGCCTGACCAGAGATTGTAAGTACAGGGGGGCTGTCTGGTGTACTGCCCTGTAGGCCAGACCAGTGTTTTTAATTTAATGCGTGCCGAGATCGGAAAGCCAGTGAAGGTCATGGAAGAGGGGAGTGACATGAGAGAATTTGGGTTGGTTGAAAACCAGACGGGCTGCAGCGTTCTGAATGAGCTGAAGCGGTCGGATGTCAGAGGCAGGTAGGCCGGCCAGAAGCACGTTGCAGTAGTCCAGGCGGGAGATGATAAGTGAGTGGACCAGGAGTTGTGTCGCTTCCCTGGTGAGAAACGAGCGGATTTTGCGGATGTTGTACAGGGAGAACCTACAGGAGCGTGCTGTCGCAGCAATGTAGGGCGAGCAAGACAGCTGGTTGTCAATGGTCACCCCAAGGTTCTTAGCTGCTTGGGATGAAAGTACAGTGGTATTGTCAATGGAGATGGAGAGGTCTGCTAGAGGGCAGTCTTTCCCTGGGAGGAAGAGTAACTCAGTCTTACCTATCAGTCTTAGTATTACTGCTTTAGCCCATAGCACACCAATCAAACATTCCCCAACAACTGCCAGCATTGTTGTTGTGCTTTAACCTGATCAACAGATGGCCATTTACATCGTGCTTTACATACAGATTACTATCATTTACATCCTGCTTTACATACAGATTACTATCAGCAGACAAACACCTGTGGGTGATTTTCTCTGTCCATGTATTTTTTAAACCAGGTGTGATACCAACATTTAGCCCTTCATAGCCCCTCTGAATGACTTTCCATGAGGGCATTTCATTCTTTCCTCTCTGTGCTGCCTCAGTTGTTGAAACCTGAAAAAGCAGAAAGGACTTCTAATATTCTGTCGGACAGTGAATAGAGAACTCTCAAACTGCAGCACATAACCACAGAGCTGACCAGCCAACTGTATGAAGCAGTAACCGTTTTGCTAGAATTTGACGGCATTATCACAACTAATTTCACAGTAGGCTACTAATCAAATCTGACATAGATTCATTTGTGTGTGTGCGTGTGTGTGTGTGTGTGTGTGTGTGTGTGTGTGTGTGTGTGCGCAGTTTGTCAGGCTGTCTGCTTACAGAGGAAGGCTGTGCTTCTCTGGCCTCAGCTCTGAGCTCCAACCCCTCCCATCTGAGAGAGCTGGACCTGAGCTACAATCATCCAGGAGACCCAGGAGTGGAGCTGCTCTCTGCTGGACTGGAGGATCCACACTGGAGACTGGACTCTCTCAGGTATATATTTAAAAAGCATCACCCTCCCCTATTTCCTCCAGTGACCCCTTCCATAAATAACGAACGGTCCCTATTATATGGAAAACCCTTCATAGGGAAGGTTTTGTTTCTGTCCTCAAATATAATACTCTGGTCTGACTTTGTTTGCCCCACAGTGTGGACCATGGTGGAGTCCAGAGGTTGAAACCAGTTCCTTTGAGGTGTAAGTGTTTATCTCCTTAACACTTTCAGTGCCACGGCCCTTGGGCAAAAGGTTGCTTGCTGTGCCACATAGGCCGCAATGCATTTTAAAACAGTCATATAATTTCTTTAATAATTACTATGTAAACACTGAACACGCACAAATAACGATGAGACTCTCTTCTATCACCTGCAAAAAAAAGTTTATTGATCCCATTTTCCGTTCTTTAGTTATGAGCCGGAGAAGATAGCTTGATTGAACGAAAAACAGAGCTTTTTTTCTACGAGCTGAGATAATGAGCCTTTTGTGAAATTAAACATTTCAAGCACATCACTGACTCTGAAGCTAATTTTCTGATGTAGTCACACCTCAAAAATAATTTCCTTCAATAAAACAGTGAAGGCAAGGGAATTTTGTTTGGAAGAATAATATTTTTAGCTGAAACCAGCAGCGCTGGCGCCTGCATGCGCTGCTGGTTGCAGCTTCTTGCTGATCTTTTGCTGCTGGTGGGCATCGGATATTCTGGCTTGCGTTTGCCAACCCTGTCCTGCTGTCTGGGTCTGTGTTGTGTACTTGGCTCTGCGTGCCCACCTCCCCCCCTCCTCCCCCCCCCCCCCCCGTTGTGGGAGGAGTGTCTCTCTGCTCTGCTGTTTTCTCTGCCTGTGCTCAGCACTGAAAAAGTCCGCTAGATCCTGCTTTTTTACAGCCGCGTGTACCAGCTCCCATGCTTCGAGTTGAGAATAATAACAAATCCACGGCTGATCATGTGTTGCAGCGGACACGGAGGCTGTTGCAGCGGACACCGAGGTGCTCAATTGTGATAGCAGATTGGCTGCTGCAGGGGCACAGCTAAACGTTGCTTCAATGAAGCCGCTGCATACGGACGGATGCGATGCGATTTCCTTCCCCCCAATGACTTCTTCTGTGTGTTTCACTCCACGTTCTCTCATCTGGAGAGCGCTGTCGCCACCTAAGGGTTCTGTAAAATAGGTTAGACACATTCAATACCTCTGAATATTGTAAGAGGCGATGTAAGAGGCATAGATCGACACCCCCCCGTCAAAAAAAAAAATTCGAGTTATTGACGCCATTTGGCGTCGCTGGCACTCTACGGTAAATTTCTAATGACGCCATATGGCGTCGCTGGCACTGAATGTGTTAATAAATGCACGACCGTCTGTCTGTATGTTCTCTGTTTATCACACATCTCGAGAGCTGTTCGTCCGATCGACTTCAAACTTGCCGAGTGTGTTTCTGAGACACTAAGAAAATGCAGTGTTGAATAGTGCAAATTAGACACATGACATGTTCAATATTAATACTTTTAGACAAGATTTTTACTATAAGCACCGCCCCACTGGGATGCGCTGGCGAGCAACCAGCGAGCCGGAAGCTGTGTGGCGCTGGCAGAGCTTAATAATATATGGGAAATTTGTGGACCTATAGGAGGTAAATCTGTGCATGGATTTTATTTTCTCCAGCGGATATCTTAAGGCTGCAACACACCACCAAAACTTCAAAAGACAAAGAATGCCGACTGTTGCATCACCTCACGTCTCCTGTGTCGCGGCCAAAAATGTGCACTTGCAACACACTGCAAAGACAACAGTCAACTAGTATAGCACATACGTTACTGTGACTGCATGAGACCATAGTCAAGTCAAGTTTATTTGTACAGTATAGCCCTAATTCACAAGCATGTCTCAGAGGACTTCACAGAAAATATGTCTAGCTAATTCTAGCTGACACAACAGTAGCAATTACAGTAGTAAGGAAAACACATTGAACAATCATATGATAGAGAGATATAGAAAATATAGAAATATAGAATAGAAAGGGTGCCATGCTTTAGGGTAGAATGGGTGCCATGCTTTAGAATAGTGGGGGAGGAGAGATCAGGAGAGGGAAGAGGTGGTGCAGGGGAGGGAGAGCAGGAGGAATGTGAGAGAGAGCAGGAAAGTGATCAGGTGGGGAGGGAATGGGAAATATGGGGGAGGAGAGAGCAGGGAAGGGGAGGAGGTGGGGGAGGAGCAGGGGAAGGGGAAAGAGAGAGCAGGAGAGGGGAGGAGGGAGGGAGAGCGGGGGATTTGGGGGAGGAGAGTGCAGGGAAAGGGAGAAGGTGGGGAGGGAATGGGAAATGTGGGGGAGGAGAGAGGAGGGAAGGAGCAGGGGAAGGGGGAAAGATAAAGAGAATGGGTGCCATGCTTTAGAATAGTGGGGGAGGATAGTTCAGGAAAGGGAGGAGGTGGGGAGGGAGAGCAGGGGGAGTATGAGAGAGAGTATGAGGAGAGAACAGGGAAAGGAGGGGATGCCATGCTTTAGCATACGGCCCGTGGGCCGTATGTTGCCCATGTATGAGCTAATCTATCTCCTAACCTAAGCTATTCTAACCTACCGGCATCCCTCTACCAGTGATGGAGGGCACCGATGCCCCCCACCCCGGCCCCCGCCCCCACACACATAAGGCGTGGGAGAGAAGGCCAGGCCGGGACACAGCGGCCCCCCCTCACCCCCAGTGCGCACCACATGGATTGCCTCAGTGACTTGTTGGCTGAGGAGGAACCTTGTGAGGGCCGATGTGCTGTAGGGGCCCAACTATGGACACCCTCTGCGGACCCCCCTCTGGGACAGGCTGAGAAGATGCCGGGCTAACCATTTACAGAGTTTCACATTATAGAAATAAAATTTACAAAAGAACAGAAAATTTAAAATGTAAATAGGAGTCCAACAAAAGCAATACGAAAATGTAGTCTTTAAATGATCCTAAGATCAGGGAAGAAAGTTCAAAGTGTAAAAAGGTAGATTCCAAAAAGAAATAGAAAATTGAGTCTTTAAGTGTTCGTAATTTCAGGGAATACTAGCTAATTAGCAAGGTGAAAAGGGGATCAGGAGTTCCACGAGGGTGATCTGAGGGATTCATGAGTCCGCATTGGTGGCATCGACCGAGATGAGAGGAGGGGAGGATAGGGGTCGGTGGTGATGATGAGGCCGGGGAAGGAGGGAGGCAAAGGAGTAGTGGGTAGATGGGCCAGAGTGACGACAGGTGGCCAGGACGATGACGATCGGATCGAGGGCTGCGGTGGCGGTCGACGGGCGGGCGGGGGTGCAAGTCAGGCCAGTGAAGGACACCTGAGGAGGAGAGAGAGAAGAGGGGAGAGCCAGTACGAAGGAATCTGCGCAGAGGTGGAACTAAGTTTGGCAGCTAATAATTTCCTGCCTATACTGCTGGGACAACTGATACTATACTACAAAATCAAGTCTAGATTTCTACTGATACTGCTGGCTTGAGACAGCCCGCTCAGCAGTTCAGGACTAAGTTTATTCAGCGGATATTAGATATTCTGTCCATACTACTAGGATGACTAATACTATACTGCTAATTCAGGTCTAGGTAGTCTAGGTCTAAGTTTAGACTGATACTGCTGGCTTGAGATAGCCCACTCAGCAGTTCAGGACTAAGTTCAAATACCTGGGTATGCAGTGCACCTATGTATGCCAAAAAAAATCACAAAAATCTAATTTCTTTAATTTTTCACACTTTTTCACATCAAAAGTTCATTTTTCAAGATTTCATTCATAACCGTAAACTAAAGTTTGCTGAAGTCACATAGTACTATAACATTTCTACCCCATTTCATCCAATCATATCACGACATGGCAGCTGTCAATCAAATCTTCATTTCAGGATAATTTTCTCTTCTAAATGAAGGAGAAAATGGCGCCTAGTGCCTGTCATCTGGCAGAATTCCTATCCCATAAACTAACTACTAACTTGGCCATTTGTATGTTGATATACACAATAAAGAAAACGGTTATGCCTAAGAATGCAAAGAAATGTAACTGGCTCGTTAAAACTTGCATTCCAGGAATATTGTATTTACCACAATAGCGTTAATGGCGCGTGCCTGAGAGCCTGGTTGTCAGGGGTCGCACCTCGGAGATTCCAGGCCGACGGGCTGCACTCTCCACTCCGGCAGCTGGCTGCCTGCGGCTCGCTGAGCTCCACTCAGCCACTAAACCTCATGTCACCAGGCTCTTCCCGAGGACAGCGCCGCAACACGCTGAATCCCACTCGATTTGGGGGTGGAACACACCAGGATTGGCCAAAGCCTAATCCAGTCCCCAGAATTGTCAAATAAAATCATTGACATGCTACTAGGACCCGCCTCTCAACCTGTCATCTCAGACAAGTTATGTTTTCAGTCTGAAACGGACTCCGACCCACGAGCCACTTGGGCTCCGAACGGGTTTGGGTTTAAGCACCACAGACACACTGTCAACCCCTATAGGAATATTATAGATATTAACACGTTCACTGCCAATGATGTGTTAACACGTTTTCAGAATCCAGCTGTTGACTGCCAACGACGTGTTAACACGTCAAAAAAAAAATCATTTTTTTTTTTTTGACGGTGGGATGTGCATCTAACCCTTTTACATCTCTTATATAAGTATTGGACGTGTACAACGTGTACAACCCATTCCACCGACCCACTAAGTGGCGACAAGGAAGGAGGAAGGCAAGCAAAAAGCAGTGTGACGAAGCCATTCTCATGAAAATGGATTGGCGAAAACGCTTTCGTTTTCGCGCTGATTGCTGGCAGTGCGGGATTGCAAATTTGCATAATAGATTACGGATGGAACACACTTTGAAACACGCAGCATAAATATGACCAGAATCGCAAAAGCTTCATCAAAGCTCTCAACCAAAACTCCAAGAAGCGAGCGAGTCCAACCAGACTTCCTCAAAGAGCGGCCGCGCAGACAGGCACAGCCGCACAGCAGCAGCAAAGCAGTGAGACTGGTGACAAGCTTGTGACACGGCGCTGCAGCCAAGAAGAACGCCCACGGAGGGAGGAGTTGGAAGCAGAGGGGAGTTTCCTGCTGTTATGGAGGAAATTACTGTTCAAAACTATTGTTTAGGTCTTACTGATGCCAAAAATGAATGGTTAAAGTGACTGTTCTATCGAATTTCACAAAAAGCCGTTTATCTCTGAATATTTTTTCTGACGCTGAAACCATGCTGTATTCAACTGCTAATGCTTACATAACTACTAACTCTACAAACTAACTCTTTTAGACAGAGAAAGCACACATTCTATTAGTTCTTTTGAGATATTGTATGTTCACAAAATCTTAGCAGAAAAGAATCCTCGGGTCTTGAAAGATGAGCCAGAATCCTCAAAAAAACCCTCTGGCAGAACCTACCTACAGTAAAAAAAAAATGGCTGGCAGTGAATGTGTTAACACCCTCAGGTCACAGACACACTGTCAACCCCTATAGGAATAGTATAGGGATATTAACACCCTGAGGTCTAAGGGTATTTTTTTGGAACTGAACGTCACCAAAGTGACATCGGGCGATGTCACTTTGGTGACACAAAACTAAATCAAATCGTGACTGACAGACACCACACGCCCGCCCATCCATCTAGGCAATTTTATTATAGGATATATAACATACTTGATTATCAGGCTGCTATGCGGCCTTCAAATCTAGTTTGCTGGTATTATGCTGTGTGTGTGTGTGTGTGTGTGTGTGTGTGTGTGTGTGTGTGTGTGTGTGTGTGTGTGTGTGTGTGTGTGTGCGTGCGTGCGTGCGTGCGTGCGTGTGTGTGTGTGTGTGTGTTTTTGTGTGTGTGTGTGTGTGTGTGTGTGTGTGTGTGTGTAAGGTATCGGTAGGTGGCACTATGCTGAATTGCATGAAATCCGGCACTGAAATCCATGAGGTCCCCCTCAGCGCATTCCCCGAGTGTGAAGTCGATCCGCCGAATGGTTCTCGAGATAAACAAAATTTGTGTTGCCAGTGGGTGGCGCTATGCCAATTGCACGAAATTCAGCACTGCACTCTATCAGGTCCCCCTAAGCCACACATGGGCAAAATACGGCCCACGCATGCGGTGTGGCCCACGATGGAATTGCATTTTTCTTTTTTTCTTTTTTTCTTCTTTTTTTTTACAGTGCACCTGAACGCAACATGTAGGATACCCGCTGAATAAGTGTCCAAATGTTCATGTCATTCTGGCCAATACTCCACTTCTGTTATAACATTTCATTTCTAGCGGGCCTGGGGCCCGGCCGGACTCAAGGAAAAACAAAACGACCCCCAAAAACTCAATAAAAGGCAGAATGATGTTAATAAATCTCATCTGCTACAGCCATTGGATTTGTATTACTATTATATCAGGAGATTAACAAGAAATTACCAATCACAACAGGAGAGAGGGTTAAAAATAGGGAGACTGCTGTGAAAATCAGGAGTGTTGGCAGGTATGATCTCCAATGTGTGGCCCTTCACTTACTTGATGTAAGTCAGTATGGCCCTCAGGAAAAACATGTTGCCCACCCCTGCCCTAAGCGCTTTCCCCAAGTTTGAAGTTGATCAGGCTAACGGTTATCGAGATAAAGCGCTTTCTGTGTTTGCCAGTAGGTGGTGCTATGCCGAATAGCATGAAACTTGACGTAAGATGTGTGTGTGGGGGGGTGAGGTGTGTGTGGGGGGGTGAGGTGTCTGTCTGTGTGTGGGGGGGGTGAGCTGTCTGTGTGTGGGGGGTGATGTGTGTGGGGTGAGGTGAGGTGTCTGTGTGTGGGGGGGTGAGCTGTCTGTGTGTGTGTGTGTGTGTGGGGGGGGGGGGGGGTGAGGTGTCTGTGTGTGGGGGGGTGAGCTGTCTGTGTGTGTGTGTGTGGGGGGGGGGGGTGAGGTGTGTGTGGGGGGTGAGCTGTCTGTGTGTGTGGGGGGGGATGAGGTGTGTGTGTGTGGGGGGGGGGTGAGGTGAGGTGTCTGTGTGTGTGTGGGGGGGGTGAGCTGTCTGTGTGTGTGTGTGTGTGTGGGGGGGGTGATGTGTGTGTGTGTGGGGTGAGGTGTCTGTGTATGTGTGGGGGGTGAGGTGTCTGTGTGTCTGTGTGTGTGGGGGGGGGGGTGAGGTGTGTGTGTGGGGGGGGTGAGGTGAGGTGTGTGTGTATGTGGGGGGGGGGGTGAGGTGTGTGTGTGGGGGGGGGTGAGGTGTGTGTGTGGGGTGAGGTGAGGTGTCTGTGTGTGTGTGGGGGGGGAGGTGACGTGTCTGTGTATGTGGGGGGGTGAGGTGTGTGTGTGGGGGGGGGGGGGTGAGGTGTCTGTGTGTGTGGGGGGGGGGTGAGGTGAGGTGTGTGTGTATGTGGGGGGGTGAGGTGAGGTGTGTGTGTATGTGGGGGGGGGGGGTGAGGTGTCTGTGTGTGTGGGGGCGTGAGGTGTCTGTGTGTGTGTGTGTGGGGGGGTGAGGTGTCTGTGTATGTGGGGGGGGGTGAGGTGTCTGTGTATGTGGGGGGTGAGGTGAGGTGTCTGTGTATGTGGGGGGGCTGAGGTGTGTGTGTATGTGGGGGGGGTGAGGTGTGTGGGGGGGGGGGTGAGGTGTCTGTGTATGTGGGGGGGGCTGAGGTGTGTGTGTGTGGGGGCGTGAGGTGTCTGTGTGTGTGTGTGGGGGGGTGAGGTGTCTGTGTATGTGGGGGGGGGGTGAGGTGTCTGTGTGTGGGGGGGTGTCTGTGTGTGTGTGTGGGGGGGGGGTGTCTGTGTGTGTGGGGAGGTGAGGTGTGTGTGTATGTGGGGGGGGGCTGAGGTGTGTGTATGTGGGGGGTGAGGTGAGGTGTCTGTGTATGTGGGGGGGCTGAGGTGTGTGTGTATGTGGGGGGGGTGAGGTGTGTGTGTGTGGGGGGGGGTGAGGTGTCTGTGTATGTGGGGGGGGCTGAGGTGTGTGTGTGTGGGGGGTGAGGTGAGGTGTCTGTGTATGTGGGGGGTGAGGTGAGGTGTATGTGTGTGTGTGTATGTGGGGGGGGGTGAGGTGTCTGTGTGTGTGGGGGGTGAGGTGAGGTGTGTGTGTGTGTGTGTGTGTGTGTGTGTGTGTGTGTGTGTGTGTGTGTGTGTGTGTGTGTGTGTGTGTGTGTCATATTTGGTAGCCTGGGTCATGTCCATAAGCTGGTTGTGAGAGGCCTTCAGATGGCTGGTCTACCTAAGAGAAGGGCCAAACAGTTAGCAAGGTATTGTTCAGTATCTGCTATTATTGGCAGTCACTCAATATGGAGAAGGCGCTGCTTTTTGTACCCATGAAATTGGATGCTGTCCCTTATCTTGTATTACAGTATAACTGTATGTCAATCTGCCTTTGTCATCACCCTGTGCGGTATTATATCTTCTTTGTATGCATTATTGTGGTCGCCAATTAGGCACTCTTGTATCTGACCAACTCCCAACATCTGATTGCATTACTAGTGTTTATGTCCTTTGTACTCTGTATCTATGTGGACATAAATAAATCATTTAAATGTGTGTGTGTGTGTGTGTGTGTGTGTGTGTGTGTGTGTGTATGTGGGGGGGGGGGTGAGGTGTCTGTGTGTGGGGGGGTGAGGTGAGGTGTCTGTGTATGTGGGGGGGTGAGGTGAGGTGTGTGTGGGGGGGGTGAGGTGTGTGTGTGTATGTGGGGTGAGGTGTCTGTGTATGTGGGGGGTGAGGTGAGGTGTGTGTGGGGGGGGTGAGGTGTGTGTGTGTATGTGGGGGGGGTGTGGGGTGAGGTGAGGTGTCTGTGTGTGTGGTGTGTGTGTGGTGTGTGCGTGCGGTGTGTGTGTGTGTGTGTGTGTCCTACTCTGGTATCAACATGAGAAAAGGCAGATTGAAGTAGAGTTTGGACTTGAACATGTTTGACTATATAAATGATATCAATGGTGTTAAAAGCAGTGTTATGCTTTGACAGAGACATCAGAATAGCCTCCTTTGTTTCAGCTAAATAAAGTATTAAACAGTCAACTGCTGACATGGAAAGTCCCTCACAGCAGCTTGTGACATCTCTTCATTCAGTCCTGCTGTGAATGAAGATGATGGCTGATAGAATGTGTCACCATGAAAGTGTGAAGAAATTAAAGGTCAAAGTGTTCATAAATCAACAGATAATAAACAGCTCTATTAGAATCAAAAGAGTTTCTGTATTGAGTCTTGTTCTCTCATCAGATGCCTGTGAACTCACACTGGATCCAAACACAGCACACAGAAGCCTCCTCCTGTCTGAAGACAACAGAAAGGTGACGAGGGGGAGAGAGGAGCAGCCATATCCTGATCACCCAGAGAGATTTAACAGCAGGCATCAGCTGCTGTGTAGAGATGGTTTGACTGGTCGCTGTTACTGGGAGGTGGAGAGGAAAGGAGGGGTTGTTATAGGAGGGACTTACAGAGGAATCCGCAGGAGAGGAGGGGGTGATGACAGCAAGCTTGGAGGGAATGAAAAGTCCTGGAGTCTGTGGTGCTCTAATGCTGGTTACACTGCCCGGCACAATACCAGAGACACACACATACCTCTCCCCTCCTCTCACTCTAACAGAGTCGCAGTGTATCTTGACTGGCCTGCTGGCTCTCTGTCCTTCTACAAAGTTTCCTCTGATAAACTGATTCATCTCCACACGTTCAACTGCACCTTCACTGAACCTCTGTACCCTGGGTTTAGGTTAGACTGGTCTTATGGTTCCTCAGTGTCTCTGTGTCAGATAGAGGAGTGAGAGAGAAACACACTGTTACCAAACTCAGCTGCTGACATGATGCTTCACTCTGTACAGGATCACACACACACACACACACACACACACACACACAGTCGTTGATGATTGACAGGTTAAAATCTCTTTCTTTTGGACCTTTGTTATGTTTGTATTTTATTCATGTCACCAAACTAAACATCTCTCGTTTCCAACAATTTAAGGTTAAATTCACATTGTTTGATCGTGTTGGTTTCAAACATTTGATTCTATACTTTTTATATAACTTTGACTTTTTAATAACTTTGACTTAACATGTGATTACAATGTTCCTCAAATCAAATCATATCTTGTTGATATGAGGTCATGAAGAGATGAGTGTGTAGTGTGCATATAAGTATCAACATCTGCTATTAAACAAATCTGACCCATTCTGCTTATTTCACTATTATTTAATACAAAACGTGTGTGTGTGTGTGTGTGCGCGCGCGCACGCGCGTGTGTGTGTGTCTGTGCGCGTGTGTCTGCGCGCGCTCGTCTGTGTGTATGTGTGCAGCTGTGGCTGAAATCATCCTGATTCATTTGCTGATTGTTGTGGTAAAAACTGTGAGTTTGATGATTTGAGGAGTCAAATGATTTCAGTTAACTTCCAACATGTTGCCACAGCACAGCAGAGCCTCTACACCTCATCTCAAACTGTTTCATATCAAGATTACCCAGCAAACATCGTCTTGACCGTGACGTCACCAGACGATAGAATTGTGGTTTGGCATCTACCATCTAAGTCTGACGTTCTCTCCACGTTCCTCCAATGTAACGTTTAGACTGTCACTTCAAAACAAAAAATATTGATCTCATATTGCTTTGAAAACACCACATGTAGGTGTCTTTTGTGTTTTTGTTGAATAAAATGACATTGGATTGACAATTTACCTGTTGTGTGATCAGATAGACATGCACTCCATGTGCAATGACGACTTTTATTGAACGCCCTTTTCTTTTTTTAATATGAAAACACGTTTATGTCATATAAGTGCAAGTGTCTCTTGCTATTGGCTTGTATTTATCACAAACTTCCTGAATCCTGTGGTCCCATCCTGTGGTCCCAATCCTGTGGTCCTGTTGTCCCATTTCTCTTGCCGTAACTAAACGCAGTGTTGTGGGTTTTGGATGTGCTATGCTGTCTGCTAGTCACGTTGGTTATATTATCGTAAATGCTATAAA
The DNA here is from genome assembly GCF_964638095.1 of Poromitra crassiceps. Taxonomy (NCBI): domain Eukaryota; kingdom Metazoa; phylum Chordata; class Actinopteri; order Beryciformes; family Melamphaidae; genus Poromitra; species Poromitra crassiceps. Next base: position 7,919,440 of record NC_139637.1, on the reverse strand, counting down.
TATACCTGTCTCATCGCTGGTTGAAATCATGAAACAGAATTAGCGAGGCAGCTAGCCTATCAACGCAACTTCCAGTCGGGACCGTCAAAATGCTAAGTGCTCAATGTTAAGTATCTCTATATATGACCAAATCCGTAGCATTTGTAACTAATTCGGTGGCCTAATGGATAAGACACATGACTGCGAAGCGGACGCCGCAGGATCGAATCCCGCATGAGGTGCGATCTTTTGTCTTTCAAAAATCGTTGAATCTGGACACGTTGTGGGGAAGTAGAGGAATTACGTCGCTACGATTTCCATTCAGAATATAGAATTAGACCCTGACTAGATGTAGTGGTTTGACGTGCAGCTGACGGTCCTTATACGTGTAAATGTTTGCTGGGTAGAGACACATTTACAACGTTTTGCAATGCGTCCATTTTTCTGTCTAGCGCTTGATATTCACGTGTGTGGTTGTTGATTGGTCAGATTTACAAGTGACCCACGTGGCCACCACACAAACCGCATTCTGATAGGCTGTTGACACCCCCCACCCCCGCAATATGCGCCAAAGTGGTTTGGTCCATCCACTCTGTTTTTTTCCACACTCGGCAGATTTAAACTGCAGCGCGCGACTCTCTATGGAGGCGTGTGTGTGTGTGTGTGTGTGTGTGTGTGTGTGTGTGTGTGTGTGTGTGTGTGTGTGTGTGTGTGTGTGTGTGTGTGTGTGTGTGTGTGTGTGTGTGTGTGTGTGTGTGTGTGTGTGTGTGTGTGTGAGTGAGAGAGAGAGAGAGAGAGAGAGAGAGAGCTCTCTAGGGAGGGAGAAGTAGTCTGGGCACCTTCCACCCCGCTTTTTGTCATGGGGCGTAAACCACGGAACCAGAATGAACACCGGAAGGCAGTGCGCCAAAAAACATCTGTGTTGCTGTTAGCTTGATGTCTCTTCCCTCGATTAATTGTCTGATGCAAAGCTTCTGTATTGGCTTAAAAGATGTGAGATTGTGAATCCGCAATGTTTCTAAAAGAACTTCGGTACGTCCATCTTTTGTTTTGTTGTTTGCCGTTCTGATACTTGGGTCAAATTGTCAAGTTAACGTGAAAGTTGACGAGCTAGAAACGCTGCCATCCGGTCTAGGGCGGGCTCTAGGCCGGAACCAGTAGGGTGACAAAATCAATTGTGGGCGGGAGCCAGGCTCTTTCTCGCCGAGAAGAGCCTGGTGACGCGAGGTTAGGGAGAAGTGAAGCTGTGGGGTCATGTGACAATAACAATGGGCGTGGTAAACTATACACAGTTAGAATCAAAGTTTCCTGCATGTTGGTTTTGTATAATGATCTAGTCAGTTGTTTCTCTAGACACATTGATGTACGTGTGTCTGTATTGTAGAGATAACAGAGAAACTGTGATCAAAACAGTCATTCCTAATTTCCTTCTACATCTATTTGTGTTCACTTCTTGGAAATTTAATTTATCAGTTTGTTTGGGACCACCTGGAACCTCCTCAAAGACCTCTGGTGGTCCGGACCTCACATTGAGAACCACTGCTCTGGATTAAATTAAATTAAAAGAGAAACCTTACTTAGGGAAACTAAAGTAACAAAACATGACTAGACAGTAAATGAGTAAATGTGTAGTTATGTGATGTCTGTCTGTCAGCATCACAGTCTCTCATCTTCTTCAACAGCTCTCTGGCTCCCTCTGCTGCTGACAACTGAGGAAACTTTATTTTTATTTCATATTTGATGTGGTCATATTCTGTTTTATTTCCCTGCTGAGTCCGAGCTGCAAAGGTCTAATTTTAACCGATAAATCTATAATTGATTATTTAGTTTGAAGACTTCACACTCAACACAAAGCAAGTCAGCAGACGAGGAATATGAAGACTGTTGCTGTTAAAGAGCCACGATCAGCAAAACTTCCCTGCATGATTCAAAGTTATAAAAACAATACAAAGTGCTGAGTGTTCAGTTGATAAGTTAGTGCAAAAAGGCTGCACAGTAGCAATGAAGTGCTACGACTGCATCAACTAATCAAGCTGCTTTCTGCCTTCCCTCAGTCATATCATGTCATGTCAAATATATCATCTCGAGAAGTAACACATTCACTATCACCGCATGCTTAGTGAGAAAGATGGTGTTTGGCAATAATATAAATACATTAATAATTATGTTTTATTTCTTTAGCACTTTTGCAGGTAGAGTTATGAAGTGTTTGACAGGGAATAAAACAAGTAAAAGCTAACAGGAATTAATTGAAAACAGATTAAAGAAGGCTAAAATTGCAAAATGCAAGAGAGCAACAGGTAGAAACAAATTTTTATCAAATCTAAAATGAGTTGTGTGCATGGTTTGGCTCAAATTCATTTCAACCAGTGAAGTCAAGCTTCTGTCCATTGGTCAGTCATAGAGTCTTGATTCTCATTGATTTCTTTCAAGACAGCATGTATGAACCTTTTTCAAGATTTTGTTCTCAGTTTGTGGATTGAATCCAGCAGCTTAACTGGCTGAATAGAAAGTGAATTGACCCTTGACCCTGTGCCATGCTTCCAGGTTCAGCTCACCCTGACATCACTGTCTCCTGATTTCCCTCTAGATTAAGATGAAGCTCTGCCTCTTTTTTTAAACCAGGAGCTTTAGTGACTCAATAATAAGAGCTCTGTTTACACTCCTATGTTACAATGTTACAATTTACAGTGTTACAATGTTACAATGTTACAGTGTTACAGTGTTACAATTTACAGTGTTACAGTGTTACAATTTACAGTGTTACAAGGTTACAAGGTTACAAATTCACTTAGCAGACACTTTTACCCAAAGAGACGTACATCTGAGCTTTATACAACACAAGCAATGATCTAGTCAGAAGACAACAACATGAGGAAGTGCCATCATGAGGCCAAGCTTGAGTCTGAATGGACCCAGGTGTCACCAGGCAGCACAGAGTGCAGAGGATTTATTTATCATTCATGTCCCTCATTCATCACCATTCATGCTATTAACATTCATGTATCTATCATCCCTTTTTCATCCTTTCATCCTTCATGCTAATCAAGTGTGAAGGTGTTGGTTAAAGAGCTGCAGGGTCTGGAGTCTCTTCTTAAAGATAGAGAGCTAGGCCATGTTCAGACTAGGAGGCCAAATCTGATTTGTGAACTTTAGTGACCTATTAATGACTTTATCCAGATTGGTTTTATGAGTCTGGACGCTCCAAGTCTGATTTGTGTCACTTGTCCCAAACCACATATGGAGGTAGTTTCCAATCTGCTTTAAATGTGCTTTTGACTGATGTGTCTTCAGTGCGGACGCGCAGATCCACCAAATCTGATTTGAACGTCACTCGCAACTCGTCATCAAATGCTTCTGCGCAGGAAAACCACATCACCAACATACGTATTTACTGACGCCCACGTCGTTACCATAACAACCCATGCAGATAGGCTGATTTGTGGCAGTGCGGACACACTCCCAAATCAGATTTGGGAAACCAATCAAGATAATGATGATTAATGACTTTATCACCAAATTGGATTTGCCTGTAATGTGAGTGGCCTCGTGCAGGCAGGAATGATAGGGAGAGCTGGGTGTCTTCAGCATAACAGTGATATGAGAAGAGGTAGGACCTCAACCAGCAGAGGGCAGATCCTGAGATACCAAGCTCAGTGAGTGTGGAGAGGAGGATTAGGTGGCTAACTGTGTCTGACAGATCTAGCAGCAATAGAGCCGAGGACTGACCAGCAGCTCTAGCCAAACGCAGTGACTCCATTACTTACCATTACCATGTAAAGAGATCTGAGCTGGTAGAAGCTCATCTTCTGCACGATGGCTTCTTCATATAACTCAACTTCTACACGCTGTTTAATCATAAATATCCAGATAGCTTCTTTTTACAATACCAATTGAAGACAGTGGATTACTTCATCTGTTAGAACAATTGGAATATGAGTTTACACACAACAAACCTAATGAGTGCCTAGTAAACCGTAAGAGACATTTGCAATAACACAACTCATTTCTCACCATTAAACTTAAACGTTGCTGTTCATTTGAACTAGCGGCTGTATATCCAAAACCTAACCTTCCTTTTAACTCTGCTCTTAATGTTGTCACTCTGTAACCATGGTAATCCTTGGCTATCAATGGTAAGCCATGGTAATTGTTGGTAAACATATTGGTAACGAATGGTAACCCTTGGTAACGTTTGTTGAACCATGGTAACCTTTGGTAACACTTGTCCCTCTGTGTCTCTTGCTCCTTCCTTCCTGTCCCGCTAACTCAATCAAAAAACACCAAACCGTTCCAAAACGCGGCTTCCTGTGGTGGTGGCCATCTTTGTTTTGGGTTTTGTCTGACTCTCTGCCCGCCTGACTGACCTACTGATTGGCTGACTGGCTCGCTGTGTGGTTGGTTGGTTGGTTGTCTGGCTGGTTGATTGGTATCCCAGAGGGCGGCGATGCCTCTCCTGTCCGCCTGCCGTCCAACACCTGCCAGTGTTGTTGTTGTTGTTTCATTCATGAATGTATTTTTTTTTTACATTTGTACTTTTTATCCACCTTATTTTTGAAGCCTGGCTGTCAAATGATTATGGGTGCAAGGTCCGGTGTAGAACGTGACTGATGCAGCTGGGTAATGTAGTCTACTTGGCCGAGGGTCTGCCTGCGGGCGGCGCTCGTGCTCTGCGCATTTCCTCATCAAACTCTGTGAAAAAAAGTTGCTTGTCACAAAGAAATAACAGTCGTTTGACGACTTATTTGAGGGAATGTAATAATATTATCTATCAAGATGTTTCCAATCTCTATAATCTCTATATGACACATCAAGTGGTCCGGACCATGGTCAGTGCGTCTGTACACTGACCATGCATTAAGACAAGAAGGAACACTGACGGACCACGTGACAGACCACACTGACCACCTGACCGACCACACACTAAGTGATCCGGACCATGGTCAGAGCGTCTGACACTGACCATGCACTGACCATGCATTAATATAGCCTACCCACTATGCCCACTATAGTTTTTGAGATATTAAAGGAACACTCCGCCCATTTTCAACCAGCTTTGTATCATTAGAACATCAGTAGTATATCAGAAAACTGTAAACGGTTTTGAAGTCTGTCATTAAATTTGACAGTTATTGAGTGTTAAAGTGTGGACCAGTGACATCACTGGTCCACACTAACTCAAATTAATAACTCATTAACTCAAATCAACTCTCAATAACTGTCAAACTAGATGAATGATGAATAGTTTGACAGTTATTGAGAGTTGATTTGAGTTAATGAGTAATTAATTTGAGTTAGTGTGGACCTTAACACTCAATAACTGTCAAATTAAATGACAGACTTCAAAACCGTTTACAGTTTTCTGATATACTACTGATGTTCTAATGATACAAAGCTGGTTGAAAATGGGCGGAGTGTTCCTTTAATATCTCAAAAACTATAGTGGGCATAGTGGGTAGGCTATATTAATGCATGGTCAGTGCATGGTCAGTGTCAGACGCTCTGACCATGGTCCGGATCACTTAGTGTGTGGTCGGTCAGGTGGTCAGTGTGGTCTGTCACGTGGTCCGTCAGTGTTCCTTCTTGTCTTAATGCATGGTCAGTTAAAATTTAAAGCATAAAATATTTTTGTTGAACTATGAAGCTTTTGCAAAAAAATATATAAATATTTTTTTTATATATATATATTTATATATATATATATTTTTTTTTCCTGAAAACCTTTCGTGGACCCCCTGGCAAAGTGCCACGGACCCCTGGGGGTCCCCGGACCCCCATTTGAGAACCACTGGCCTAGGCTATGTTAACCTGACGCTGCCAGATGGACGGTTTAGCTCCACATTTCACTAAACGTCGAGAGAATCTCTTTTGATCTCGCGAGGTTATTCATCTTGCAAGCAAGGTTAAGGCTATAGTGTCTGATGTACAAGATGTGCAGAGGTTGTGGTTGTGTTCCATATCCTTTTCCTGTCACAACCGTCTCTCTCTCTCTCTCTCTCTCTCTCTCTCGCTCTCTCTCTCTCTCTCTCTCTCTCTCTCTCTCTCTCTCGCTCTCGCGCGCTCTCTCTCTCTCTCTCTCTCTCTCTCTCTCTCTCTCTCTCCGCCCTCCGCCAGTTCATCATTTCCTTGTTCGGTGTGGCGCAGATTATCTTCTCCAGGTAAAGGTAGGCTATTGTAACAGTACTTTACTGACACTTTTACTCTAACTTGACTCTTTAATGAGACTGTTAACACTGTTAAAACTGTTAGCCTATTTGCTTATTTAGACTATCAAATGAACACACCTAGAACTGACAGAGGAGAATAAGCAGTCTGTCTTCTCTTCTTTTTTTTTCCAGTGTGGAAACTCACATCTGATCATAGCATTACAGTGAACACAATTAGAACAATGCGCTCGTGCTAGGAAACTAGTTGATTGTGGTTCAAGCGTGACTGTTGATGGACTCCTATGAGTTTGCTGTCAGTTAGCCTCAATGCGTTGAGGCTATATCATCTCTTGCTATAGTAAAATGGAAGAACTTCTTGTCACATGTCGCTCTTCAGTCAGAAACCATTTTGATATTGCAGACTGTGACGTCAGACAGATTCTAGATGCACTCTCATAGACCCTTCTCACGGGGCCCATTTTGTGTCGAAAAGGCAGGGTAAACACAGATGCAAGCAAAACACTAATGAGGGTTTCAAACTTCTTGATTGGAATTTGGAAACCCTCATTAGTGTTTTGCTTGCACCTGTGTTTATTCTGCCTTTTTCACACAAAATGGCCCACGTGAAAAGGGTCTATTCTCACTCGTCATTGAATTATATAGTGTAAACTCTTCTTCATGTGTGGTGTGTTTCAATTCTGGTTCCACCATAAGCAACGAGGTTTGTAGCTTTCCTCTGCTTTACAAGCTGCTCGCCTTCAGCCACATGTTTGAACGTCTCTTGTGACATAACGTTGCATTTTGCTCCTGTGTCGACTTTCATTTCTGTTGACCTGCCATTTATATGTATTGTGACGAATCCTTGGTCCTTCTCATTTGCATATGAATTGACACAGTCAACACAGTTATCGACCTCGACACCGTCCACATAAAACGTTTCATCTTCATATGTGGGCTGCTCCACTGTCACTTCATGCACAGACTGTCTGTAAGGCTTTCTGTTTGTACTGCTTTGGCTGCGTGGTTCAGACTTGCAGCAGCTCTTGTAGTGGTTTAGCTTGTTGCAATTATGACACTGTTGTCCGAAAGCTGGACACTTTTCCCGCTTAGCAGCATGACTACCTCCACAGTTGGTGCATCTTGTGATGGCCTGGGAGAATGGCTGTGGTTTTGACTGGTGCTTTCTGCCTTGAAATGGCCTCACTGCATCGACACTGGTGGCTTGTGTGGCTAGCGTCTTGCTATTTTCTTCTGTCATCTCATGGATTCGACAGAGTGAGATTGCTTCGGCAAGTGTTAGTTCACTATCTCTCAGCAGAGATTTTCTTAAAGAGTCACTAATAATGCCACACACAATCCGGTCACAGATTAGCTCGTCATTCAAATCTCCAAAGTGGCAACTTTTTGCTTTCATCTTCAGATCACTGAAAAATGACTCGATACTCTCACCTTGCTTCTGGTTTCTCGAGTGGAATTTGTGTCTTTCCATTGTCCTGTTGCTTTGGGGATTGCAGATCTGTCGAAACTTCCTCTTCAAACACTCCGGGTCCTCCCTGGACTCCGCACGGGCAAGCACTGCTCCGCCGTCCCCGGGTGCACGCACCTCCGCTGCATAAACAAATGAACACTCCCGCTCAACTGCTTCTGGTCCAGCGAGGTTAAAGGGGGACTAACCCCCCAGATATGTATCAGAACAATGATTTGAAAATACCTATGGAAAAAACCAAGAAATGACATATGCTCTTGTCTATACTAAACTCTTTGGCTGTGTTCAAGTCAAGATTTTTTTTCGGAAATGGACGCCATTACAGTTTGCCTACCGCCTCAAAAATAATTTATTTGAGGGGCAATATCTTTTATAAATATCAACAACTAGCCAACGCTGGTGGTCTGTATGGAAAGAGTGTTGCTCAAAATGGTTGAAAGTGATATCAATTTGGCCATTCAGTGGCGAACTAGAAATTTAATTATTTTTGTCCCATTTTGTCCCATGTGTGTGTGCGTGGCTTGTCTAAACTTACGTTAAAAGAGCCTCGCTGCTCGCAGCACACAGCACAGTGAGGACAAACCTCTCGCTCTGGGGTAACACAATGCGAGATTTCTCCACGTAATTCCCTCGTCTAACTAGAGATAAACCGCGCAATGAAATCCGTTTTTAATTTGCGTTTTGGGGCTTTTCGTGATTCTTGTTAAAAGTTGCAGCACCTCTGATTTTTCCTCTCAGGGCGCAGGCAATGCAGGGCAGAGCTCTTCTCCTCCTCACAGACTGTTCCAATGCAAATCCCCCCGAGGAGCACACACACACAGACAGAGCCAGTTGCTCTGCTCTGCTGACTTGATTTCCTGAAAAGTTGGCATTGCTTGTACACAGTGACGATATTATATTAGCCGATATGTTTAGAGAAGCTTTGTCATGTTGTCACGTCGTAGTATAGCGTTATATTTTACATGTCCGCTAAACTGCGACGAGATTTGTTTGCTGAAATGTCAGACTGTTGAAAGCCCCCGCCTCTCACTGCTGCTGTGTGCTGCTGCTGCGCGCGCCCCCGCGGGTGCATGAGAGAGCAGACTCTCCCGTTTGACTGGCCGAGAGAAAGTGCTTCCAAGTCGGACTGATAGCCGCGGAAATGTCAGACTGTGCTCTCTTGCAGTGGGAAAAGGTCAGAAAGAAATGATGTAAATGTTGGGGTTGTGTTAAATGAATGGGGGAAAAGAAAGGAAATAATGAAAAACTAGACATTATGGAGTGCCTAATGGGAAACTAGACATTATGGGGGGTGTGGAAAAAAGAAAAGACTGTTGTTGGGAAGTAAGAAATGTAAACGGTGGTGGTGGAATGCGAAAAGAAGTGTGCTGAAAAATAAGAGACTATGTGGGGAAATTGATGTGGTGATGGAAAAATGTTGTGGGGTGTTGTGTTTTGGTACAGGGGGATATGTGTGGGTTGTGGATGTCGCGTGGGAGCGACATTAAAGTTGGGTGGGGGAAATGTAGCGATCCAGGTAATTGCAGGTATTGTGGTGTTTCCGTGTGTAGCTAGGAACTGATATGTGTGGGTGTGTTCCTAGGGGGAGGGGTGTATATGTGACCAGCGGCCGGGGCGGAAGTCGGGCCCCGTTCCAATACCCATACTTCCATACTATTTAGTAGGCAAAAAAAGAATTAGTATGTCCCAATACATAGTATGTCAGATGCAGTATGCCAAGAGTACCAGGATGTTGTACTACATCAGCTCCTATTTCGGAGTATGCATCGATGCATGCTGTTTCAGCCAATCTTCCCCACAATCCTTTGCGCAGCAGGAAGTTACATCTTCTTTTTCTTCTTCTAATGTTTTATGGCGGTTGGCAAACAACTTTTTGTGCATTACCCCCACCTACTGGAGTTACGTCGCACTGACTGAGCTGCGTGTTCATGAATGAGATAATTAACTTTAAGAAAGCCTTGAAATATGTTAAAACCAAACAAGCATGGAGTGTGTACCAAAACATGCATATCTTGATTCCTGTTTAGAACTCTGACTTAATGTTTTTGCTTTATTTATTTGATTTTGTTTATTTGATTGTCTGTTCCAATTTGTAAATGTTTAGTCTGAATTTTTTGTATAATGTACTGTTTGTTACTGCCAGACTTTGTTTATTGAGAGAAAAAAAAAACTCAAATGTGGCGCTGCGGACGTCGGCGGAAGTGAGCAAGAGGTCGGAGTTCAGGAAGCTCACGTGATGACAGATGTAGTGTGTCCCAATAGTATGCATTTTGATGCTGCACACTACAATCCATACTTTGTGAGGGCAGCGGCAGTACATACTACAAGAAAGAAGTACAAGTATGGGTATTGGAATGCAGCCCCGGTCTAACTATGAGAGGGAGTTGGAGTGGTTGCATATAGAGCTAGCAGCGAAGCTAGCTGCTAGGAGCTATTGTGAAGCCAGAGAATAAAAGCCTTGTACCAACACTATAATAGTAACAATAATATAAACTATAATGTTAGCCTGTTATAATAAAAAGATATGTAAACATTTCGGTCTTGCAAACAAATATGTACATAGGCTGGGTGACAAAAGTTTAAAAGTTTAAAAATAGGATAAAAGGAGTTGAAGATATCTGTACAGTAGCCTAGGCCAGAGGTTCTCAAATGTTTTTCAGCGAAGGACCCCTTACAAGATAGAAAATATACTGGGTACCCCCCCATTCTGATTTGTGATTTTGGGCTAAGCTTAATTGTTTCCATGGTAACGTGCTTGACTTTTAAATTGATAGGTTTGTTAGATTAGAATTTAATCCATGAACCATTTTAAATTTAAAGCATAAAATATTTTTGTTGAACTATGAAGCTTTTGCAAAAAAAAATATAAATCTTTTTTTTTTTTTTCCTGAAAACCTTTCGTGGACCCCCTGGCAAAGTGCCACGGACCCCCATTTGAGAACCACTGGCCTAGGCTATGTTAACCTGACGCTGCCAGATGGACGGTTTAGCTCCACATTTCACTAAACGTCGAGAGAATCTCTTTTGATCTCGCGAGGTTATTCATCTTGCAAGCAAGGTTAAGGCTATAGTGTCTGATGTACAAGATGTGCAGAGGGCGGAGCCTAAGCTTGTGGTTGTGTTCCATATCCTTTCCTGTTACAACCGCTCACAAACCTTTCACTAGTCTCTCTCTCTCTCTCTCTCTCTCTCTCTCTCTCTCTCTCTCTCTCTCTCTCTCTCTCTCTCTCTCTCTCTCTCTCTCTCTCTCTCTTGCTCTCTCTCTCTCTCTCTCTCTCTCTCTCGCTCTCTCTCTCTCTTGCTCTCTCTCTCTCTCTCTCTCTTGCTCTCTCTCTCTCTCTCTCTCTCTCTCTCTCCGCCCTCCTCGAGTTCATCATTTCCTTGTTCGGTGTGGCGCAGATTATCTTCTCCAGCTGAAGGTAGGCTGTTGTAACAGTACTTTACTGACACTTTTACTCTAATTTAACTCTTTAATGAGACTGTTAACACTGTTAAAACTGTTAGCCTATTTGCTTATTTAGACTATCAAATGAACACACCTAGAACTGACAGAGGAGAATAAGCAGTCTGTCTTCTCTCTCTCTCTCTCTCTCTCTCTCTCTCTCTCTCTCTCTCTCTCTCTCTCTCTCTCTCTCTCTCTCTCTCTCTTCTCTAAAAGATAGACAACAAAATCTTGGTTTTTAATAAATCCTACTCTTGAGAAAAAAAGTTTTTTTTTTTCCCAGTGTGGAAACTCACATCTGATCATAGCATTACAGTGAACACCAAAGGAAACTAGTTGATTGTGGTTCAAGCTCAGTCTGAAGTGACTGTTGATGGACTCCTGTGAGTTTGCTGTCAGTTAGCCTCAATGCGTTGAGGCTATATATATCATCTCTTGAAACCATTTTGATATTGCAGACTGTGACGTCAGACAGATTTTAGATGCACTCTCATAGACCCTTCTCACGGGGCCCATTTTGTGTGGAAAAGGCAGGGTAAACACAGGTGCAAGCAAAACACTAATGAGGGTTTCAAACTTCCATTGGAATTTGGAAACCCTCATTAGTGTTTTGCTTGCACCTGTGTTTATTCTGCCTTTTTCACACAAAATGGCCCACGTGAAAAGGGTCTATTCTCACTCGTCATTGAATTATATAGTGTAAACTCTTCTTCATGTGTGGTGTGTTTCAATTCTGGTTCCACCATAAAGCAACGAGGTTTGTAGCTTTCCTCTGCTTTACAAGCTGCTCGCCGTCAGCCACATGTTTGAACGTCTCTTGTGACATAACGTTGCATTTTGCTCCTGATGTGTCCACTTTCATTTCTGTTGACTTGCCATTTATATGTATTGTGACGAATCCTTCGTCCTTCTCATTTGCATATGAATTGACACAGTCAACACAGTTATCGACCTCGACACCGTCCACATAAAACGTTTCATCTTCATATGTGGGCTGCTCCACTGTCACTTCATGCACAGACTGTCTGTAAGGCTTTCTGTTTGTACTGCTGTGGCTGCGTGGTTTAGACTTGCAGCAGCTCTTGTAGTGGTTTAGCTCATTGCAATGATGACACTGTTGTCCGAAAGCTGGACACTTTTCCCGCTTAGCAGCATGACTACCTCCACAGTTGTTGCATCTTGTGATGGCCTGGGAGAATGGCTGTGGTTTTGACTGGTGCTTTCTGCCTTGAAATGGCCTCACTGCATCGACACTGGTGGCTTGTGTGTCTTCTGTCATCTCATGGATTCGACAGAGTGAGATTGCTTTGGCAAGTGTTAGTTCACTATCTCTCAGCAGAGAGTTTCTTAAAGAGTCACTAATAATGCCACACACAATCCGGTCACAGATTAGCTCGTCAGTCAAATCTCCAAAGTGGCACCTTTTTGCTTTCATCTTCAGATCACTGAAAAATGACTCGATACTCTCTCCTTGCTTCTGGTTTCTCGAGTGGAATTTGTGTCTTTCCATTGTCCTGTTGCTTTGGGGATTGCAGATCTCTCGAAACTTCCTCTTCAAACACTCCGGGTCCTCCCTGGACTCCGCACGGGCAAGCACTGCTCCGCCGTCCCCGGGTGCACGCACCTCCGCTGCATAAACAAATGAACACTCCTGCTCAACTGCTTCTGGTCCAGCGAGGTTAAGGAGTATATATAAGCCTTTGTCTTTGCAGGCTTGTCATAATGTGCTGCTGCAACAAAAATATCATACTCCCTCTCGAAGTTTCGCCAGCTTTCTGCAACGTTTTCATCAAAAACAACGGGGTCCGGTCTGCGAAAGCCGTCCGCCATGTTGTCTGACTATCGTCTCGTCTCTCCCCGGCAAAAAGAAACAGGTTGTCAGGCGAAAAAAATACTCACACAGGCGATGAGTTCGTACCTAATTCTGACACCATGTAAACTCTTCTTCATGTGTGGTGTGTGAGTCAAGGATCACACTGTGAACTGATTACTAGTTTTAATAGCGAGAGTTGCGTGCAGATACATTGGCATGTGATATCGAACTGGCTACACGCTACCGGTACTCAGACACACACCGGGCTAGAGGCACGCTGATAGGCTTAGCATGTAAACACTACGGTGGCCCACAGTAGACAAACATGACATGCGATTATCAAATCATCTACATATAGTATATAATATCATGATATAACATCTAAATTACTCCTCCATGCATTATTGTGTGCTGCTCTGCAGTTTACTTCACTGTAGATGATGTGGTTAATGTCTCCATCTAGTGGACAGACAGTAGTACTCTTTCAGGTAGACCATTATGATGTCAGACTAGACTAGACACGAAGTTATGAGGCCACACCCTCATATCACATGAACACACCCAGAACTGACAGAGGAGAATAAGCAGCGTCTGTCTTCTCACTCTCTAAAGAAATATATTGGGGGCAACTTTTGCCCTCACGGTCTAAAAATTGGAGGCTTTAACAACATTTTGGGGGCACTTTAAAAATAGTAATTAATGCATAAAGTTGCTAAAGTGTAGTGTGAACAACAGCGCTGTTTGTGTGTGTTCTTCATCGTTGTCTTCTGGCATCCAGCTTGCAGGTGCTGAGTGTGATACAGATGGGATTTAAATGTATTGAATGAAAATACAATTATCAAAATATTGGGGGCAATTTTTGCCTCATGATCATGTTTTTTAGGGGAATTAATCTGAGATTTCTTGGGGGCATTTTTGCCCTGTGTGTGTGTGTGTGTGTGTGTGCGTGTGCGTGTGCGTGCGTGCGTGCGCGTGCATCTGTGTGTGTGTGTGTGTGTGTGTGTGTGTGTGTGTGTGTGTGTGTGTGTGTGGCCCCTGGCTAAATTCCTACACTGGCAAACACATAGATAACACAACTCATACTATTAACTGCCGTGGGGTTCCGCATTTCTGGGTGGCAAGTGACGTCACGCTGATTCGTCCTATACTATGAATCGACCATATAATTGTCATTTAATTTTTTTTACACTTGCCAAAATGTTGTTATTAGTGTAGAAAGCATTTCAACAAATAACACACCGTCTCCTTTGTAGGTCTATTTTCATTCAAACATTAAACTAGAGGTTCATCTTAGTGTTCTTATGTTCATTATGTTGGACATAGTTCAATTTCTACTTCAATTTTTATGGTAAAAAAAAAATAACTTTATCATGCTTTTACTTTGAAGGCAAAATCACTAAACCGGAAGTGCAATTCCTGCTGAAGCAAAACAATCCTGCTCATTTGACGCTAGTCTCTCTCTCTCTCTCGCGCGCGCGCTCTGTCTCTCTCGCTCTGTCTCTCGCTCTCGATCTCTCTCTCTACTAACTTTATCATGCTTTTACTTTGAAGCTTTTACTCATTTGACGCTAGTCTCTCAATTCAATTCAATTCAATTCAAAAGGCTTTATTGGCATGGAGAACATAAGTTTACATTGCCAAAGCAAGTGTGCAACAAAACAAAAAGTAACACAATTTATAACCGAAAGGTTAGCACAAAACTATAATAGTAACAATAATAACAATAATATAAACTATAATGTTAGCCTGTTATAATAGAGAGATATGTAAACATTTCGGTCTTGCAAACAAATATGTACATAGGCTAGGTGACAAAAGTTTAAAAGTTTAAAAATAGGATAAAAGGAGTTGAAGATATCTGTACAGTAGCCTAGCTAGGCCAGAGGTTCTCAAATGTTTTTCAGCGAAGGACCCCTTACAAGATAGAAAATATACTGGGGACCCCCCCATTCTGATTTGTGATTTTGGGCTAAGCTTAATTGTTTCCATGGTAACGTGCTTGACTTTTAAATTGATAGGTTTGTTAGATTAGAATTTAATCCATGAACCATTTTAAATTTAAAGCATAAAATATTTTTGTTGAACTATGAAGCTTTTGCAAAAAAAAATATAAATATATTTTTTATTTTCCTGAAAACCTTTCGTGGACCCCCTGGCAAAGTGCCACGGACCCCCATTTGAGAACCACTGGCCTAGGCTATGTTAACCTGACGCTGCCAGATGGACGGTTTAGCTCCACATTTCACTAAACGTCGAGATAATCTCTTTTGATCTCGCGAGGTTATTCATCTTGCAAGCAAGGTTAAGGCTATAGTGTCTGATGTACAAGATGTGCAGAGGGAGGAGCCTAAGCTTGTGGTTGTGTCCCATATCCTTTTCCTGTCACAACCGCTCACAAACCTTTCGCTAGTCTCTCTCTCTCTCTCTCTCTCTCTCTCTCTCTCTCTCTCTCTCTCTCTCTCTCTCTCTCTCTCGTTCATCATTTCCTTGTTCGGTGTGGCGCAGATTATCTTCTCCAAGTTGCAAGTGTGCAACAAAACAAAAAGTAACACAATTTATAACTGAAAGGTTAGCACAAAACTATTGTAGCGATCCAGGTAATTGCAGGTATTGTGGTGTTTCCGTGTGTAGCTAGGAACTGATATGTGTGGGTGTGTTCCTAGGGGGAGGGGTGTATATGTGACCAGCGGCCGGGGCGGAAGTCAGTCTAACTATGAGAGGGAGTTGGAGTGGTTGCATGTAGAGCTAGCAGCGAAGCTAGCTGCTAGGAGCTATTGTGAAGCCAGAGAATAAAAGCCTTGTACCAACTTCAAGTCTCCGGTTCCTTGGCGAATTATCGATTCGCTACATTGGTGTCAGAAGTGGGATCGATAACCCTCTGCGACGGCCGAGAAGGGAGAGGGTGAGAGAAGGAACGGCAAAGAGACTGTGTGTGGTGCGGTTTTTGGGCTCAAGACCTAGCGCTAGTAAGTTAGCTACCAGGGGTGCTAACTGCTAGCTTGCTAGCTACCACGTGTGATGGTGCGCGGTGAAGAATGGCCATTGGGGAACGGGAGAAAAGAGGAGCTGACGACGGGGATCAGCTCGGTGCTGGCGGGCATGGAAGCCCGTTTGTTGAGAGAGGTCAGATGGCTGGCGGAGGCGATTCCTGCCTGGGCAGTGGAGCTGTGGCGGGCACTGCGGGAAGTCGTGCGGCGTGTGGACGAGTTGAGCACAGAGGGAGCGCAGTGTGGAGAACGGCCGGGGGAGCCACAAAATAGACTGTGTTGGACCTGCGGAGAACCGGGCCACGTGGCGAGGTGGTGCCGAAGCGGTCCCGGGAGATGGACCGGGTATGCGGAGCAAAGGTACTGGGGACAGCAGGGAGCCTGCTGGGCATGCGGTGCATTGGGGCACATAGCCAGAGAGTGTCAAGAAGCTGTCGGGGACTGGAAGACAGCGGGAGAGGAGAGATGTGCAGGTGGCGGACAGGTGAGACTTTGTTGGACGTGCCGTTCGCCTGAGCACTTAGCCAGAGACTGCACTGAGGGTGTGGGCGCTGGAGGAGACACACAGCCGGGGGAGCAGCCGGAGCAACAGGCAGAGGAACAGCGGAGCAGCGGAGCAGTGGAGCAGCCTGAGCAACAAGCAGCGGAGCAGCGGAGCAGTGCAGAGCCGGTCATTCAGGTCAGGAGAGCGTGGACTGCGTGTCCAGATGGACGGGTGTTGCTAACGCCGGAGAAGCCTAGCTGCTCTGTATACCAGCCGGTAGGGGGCGATATCGTCTGCAGAGCTGTTACAGTCGGGGGAGCGACGCTCGTGTCTCCGGGTGAGCCTGGGGGGTTACCGCCGGGGGAACCGGCCCAGCCTAGCCGCTACATACCCCCCATGGTTGCACTGCGGAGAGCCGAGGTGGAGATCGACACCGGTGGTGTTCGCCCTGCTGTCCGGAGCGCGCCGCCCCCTGGCGGAGGGGGACGGGAGGACGAACGAGTGCAAGAGGTGGAGGAAGACGAGGGAGACTGTTCAGATGTGGACCTGACAGACGAGGTCATAGACGCCATCATGGATGTCGACGAGGAGGAGTGGAAACGCAGGCAGGCGGAGGACGCGGATATCGGTCAGGTGTGTGTGTCACAGGGCAGAGAACTCCCAATTGTTTTGATTTATTTGTTTTGGTTTATTTCTATTAGATGTGTCCTATTATTACTTTAGATGTGGCATTTATATGACATACTTTTGCTTAATACATTTTGCTTTAATTATTTTGCATGTTTCAATTTGGGTTGGTTTGGATTTGGAGTGTATGTGTTTTTGGGAGTTTCTGCTTGGACTGCTGATTGCGGAAACTACAGACACCTGGGGCAGGGGAATGGACACGGGGGAGCCAATGGGCGAGCAGAGCGGGGCAGCATTTCCCCTTTATTAGGAAGATGCAAAGGACTGGAGGGAAGACCGAGCCACAGCAGACAGAGCCAGCCAGCGGCCGATATGTTTAGAGAAGCTTTGTCACGTTGTCACGTCGTAGTATAGCGTTATATTTTACATGTCCGCTAAACGGCGACGAGATTTGTTTGCTGAAATGTCAGACTGTTGAAAGCCCCCGCCTCTCACTGCTGCTGTGTGCTGCTGCTGCGCGCACCCCCGCGGGTGCATGAGAGAGCAGACTCTCCCGTTTGACTGGCCGAGAGAAAGTGCTTCCAAGTCGGACTGATAGCCGCGGAAATGTCAGACTGTGCTCTCTCTGCTCTGGCCGAGTCCGAGAGAGCCCAGCTGCTGCTGCGCGCGCCCCCGGAGAGGGGGCCAAGGGGAAAGGGGGTTCCAGAGGGTTGTACCCAGCTACCTGCGGGGGTTGGTGCTACGGGGGACGCACGGGGGCTGCGGCTGGAAGGGTCATTTCGGGCCTGAATCGACACTCCGCCGGGTTCGTGAACTTTACTACTGGGGCAAACACAAGGAGGATGTGCGGGACTACTGCCTTCGCTGTGTTGACTGTAATGTGCTTCAGGTAGTGTCCTCTAGTAAGAGAGTGGCGTCAGCGGAGGACCAAAATGCGAGACTCATTAGCCAATGAACAGCCAGGAATGGGTCTCGCGCTACTTTTGCATGCTAAAATAAAGCCTATAATGTACAATTTGATTCATTTCAAGGGATGAAAAACCCTTTCAAAGTAAAACACTGTCTATTTTGCTGCAACTTGACAGTGCTGCTTTTTTACTCAAGAGTTCCACTTTCTACTTCCTGGAAAAAAACTGGTCCATTGGAGTGAATGGAGATGTCGGAACTCTTCTATTATACGGCTCTGGCTTCAGGTGGGACAGAAGCTGTAAAAAGGGGTGATGGAAATGGTGGTTGAAGTGAAGTGGGAAAAGGTCAGAAAGAAATTATGTAAATGTTGGGGTTGTGTTAAATGAATGGGGGAAAAGAAAGGAAATAATGAAAAACTAGACATTATGGAGTGCCTAATGGGAAACTAGACATTATGGGGGGTGTGGAAAAAAGAAAAGACTGTTGTTGGGAAGTAAGAAATGTAAACGGTGGTGGTGGAATGCGAAAAGAAGTGTGCTGAAAAATAAGAGACTATGTGGGGAAATTGATGTGGTGATGGAAAAATGTTGTGGGGTGTTGTGTTTTGGTACAGGGGGATATGTGTGGGTTGTGGGTGTCGCGTGGGAGCGACATTAAAGTTGGGTGGGGGAAATGTAGCGATCCAGGTAATTGCAGGTATTGTGGTGTTTCCGTATGTAGCTAGGAACTGATATGTGTGGGTGTGTTCCTAGGGGGAGGGGTGTATATGTGACCAGCGGCCGGGGCGGAAGTCAACTATGAGAGGGAGTTGGAGTGGTTGCATGTAGAGCTAGCAGCGAAGCTAGCTGCTAGGAGCTATTGTGAAGCCAGAGAATAAAAGCCTTGTACCAACTTCAAGTCTCCGGTTCCTTGGCGAATTATCGATTCGCTACACTATAATAGTAACAATAATAACAATAATATAAACTATAATGTTAGCCTGTTATAATAGAGATATGTAAACATTTCGGTCTTGCAAACAAATATGTACATAGGCTAGGTGACAAAAGTTTAAAAGTTTAAAAATAGGATAAAAGGAGTTGAAGATATCTGTACAGTAGCCTAGGCCAGAGGTTCTCAAATGTTTTTCAGCGAAGGACCCCTTACAAGATAGAAAATATACTGGGGACCCCCCCATTCTGATTTGTGATTTTGGGCTAAGCTTAATTGTTTCCATGGTAACGTGCTTGACTTTTAAATTGATAGGTTTGTTAGATTAGAATTTAATCCATGAACCATTTTAAATTTAAAGCATAAAATATTTTTGTTGAACTATGAAGTTTTTGCAAAAAAAAATATATTTTTATTTTTTATTTTCCTGAAAACCTTTCGTGGACCCCCTGGCAAAGTGCCACGGACCCCTGGGGGTCCCCGGACCCCCATTTGAGAACCACTGGCCTAGGCTATGTTAACCTGACGCTGCCAGATGGACGGTTTAGCTCCACATTTCACTAAACGTCGAGAGAATCTCTTTTGATCTTGCGAGGTTATTCATCTTGCAAGTGTGGCGAAATGGTAAAGAGCAACGACAACGCCACCTGGGGAACTGCCCCCCAGGAAATACTCTGACCTGTGACTACACTTAATCACAGAAGGTCACACAGATTCGTACACCAATAAGGAGGGGACAAGAGACGGACTTCCAAGTATGACAAAGGTTTATTACTTAAAAGTTTACCATGTTAAAAAGACAACCACATACAGTACTAATTTAATAATGCCTGAGGGTCTAAATAAAGGCCACTGTTAATTGTGGGAAAGCCAAATGATGGACAGGGCTCGCTTAGCTCGGGCAGACAGACTCAGATAAGGGGAAGAATAACTCAAAACAAAGAAAACTCACTGCAAACCAAACCACCACGTGTCACACCAAATCAAAAGGAGTGAGGGGGGAACACCACCACCGGGGGAGTCTGCCGCTCAGGGCCAACGCTCCTGCCCTGAGAAGAAAGAAATCAAAATTACACCAATGACAGACTCAGGCAAATACATATATCTAAAACAAACTACTAAAACCACTCACACACACACACATACAAAAGGATTAACCCAAGGACTGGATTAATAACAAATGATAGAAACTAATACAACAGAATATTAATGCAGAAATAAACAAACAACACCAAGACTCAGCTGTAGGTGGGACCAGAGTATGAAAGGTTTAGTTCCACAGGTGGTCCCACAGCTGAGTCTGAAACAAAAATAATTAACAAAGAAAATAACCCAACTAAATAAACCAAATAACAAATGAAATAAAATAACCCCAAATAACCCCAGAAATCAGTTAGAAAATAAATAAATTACGTCAGAACCCAAAAGAAATAAATCAACTCAAAATAGAATTGTGGTGGGATGGGGGATCACACCAAGCCGTCCAATGGCACAGCCGTATTACGGGATACTTAGATCAGCTTGTGGACAACCGGCAGGAAACGGCAGTGGGGACGAAGCGGCGCACCGAGGCTGGAGGCCGTAGGTAGAGCTGCCCAGCTGGCAGCCCACGTCACCAGGTTACACAGCGCGGCCACCCACCGAGCGCCGAGGAGGAGGAAGAGAAACCACCAACTGTGGCCTCAACTACAACAGGACAGAGCAGGACAACCGTCAGAAAAGATAACGAAACACAGAAGTTATAAATAAATAACTAGAGCCAGCTTACCCAAGCGAAGCACGCCTAACGCACCGCTCCAACACCGTCACAGTCTCCAACTGAGAACGAGCAGATGCCCCCGTTTCCCTATCCTTCAGACGTGGCACAACACAGCAAGCACAGCCACTGTAAGCGAAGTCACGGCAGGTGTCACATAATGTGCCATAAAATACAA
Source organism: Poromitra crassiceps (assembly GCF_964638095.1). Taxonomy (NCBI): domain Eukaryota; kingdom Metazoa; phylum Chordata; class Actinopteri; order Beryciformes; family Melamphaidae; genus Poromitra; species Poromitra crassiceps. Next base: position 7,898,703 of record NC_139637.1, on the reverse strand, counting down.
ACCGTGCAGCCTCTATGCCCCTGCTTACCTTCCAAGTCCCGATTCCCGACACAGAGCACGCCACACACAGCCCTCACCAGGAGAACGCCAGGTAGTAGTGAACGCGCCTGTGTCAGGGGAACTAAATAACGCAGGTGCCTCTACTGCGCAATCAGGCACAGCTTATGCCAATTAAGAGGGGAGGTGTAGCAGCGCTCAACCTGCCACACAAGCAAGGTTACGGCTAATATGTGTCTATGTACAAGATGTGCAGAGGGCGGACCCTAAGCTTGTGGTTGTGTCCCATATCCTTTTCCTGTTACAACCGCTCACAAACCTTTCGCTAGTCTCTCTCTCTCTCTCTCTCTCTCTCTCTCTCTCTCTCTCTCTCTCTCTCTCTCTCTCTCTCTCTCTCTCTCTCTCTCTCCGCCCTCCGAGTTCATCATTTCCTTGTTCGGTGTGGCGCAGATTATTTTCTCCAGCTGAAGGTAGGTTACTGACACTTTTACTCTAACTTGACTCTTTAATGTGAATTCAACTGTTAACACTGTTAAAACTGTTAGCCTATTTGCTTATTTAGACTATCAAATGAACACACCTAGAACTGACAGAGGAGAATAAGCAGTCTGTCTTCTCTCTCTCTCTCTCTCTCTCTCTCTCTCTCTCTCTCTCTCTCTCTCTCTCTCTCTCTCTCTCTAAAAGATAGACAACAAAATGTTGGTTTTTAATAAATCCTACTCTTGAGAAAAAAAGAAAAAAAAACTTTTTCCAGTGTGGATGTATAAGAAACTCACATCTGATCATAGCATTACAGTGAACACAATTAGAACAATGCGCGCGCGCTCAAATTCCCCCAAAATATAGGTATACAAAATTTTCAAAGGAAACTAGTTGATTGTGGTTCAAGCTCAGTCTGAAGTGACTGTTGATGGACTCCTGTGAGTTTGCTGTCAGTTAGCCTCAATGCGTTGAGGCTATATCATCTCTTGCTATAGTAAAATGGAAGAACTTCTTGTCACATGTCGCTCTTCAGTCAGAAACCATTTTGATATTGCAGACTGTGACGTCAGACAGATTTTAGATGCACTCTCATAGACCCTTCTCACGGGGCCCATTTAGTGTGGAAAAGGCAGGGTAAACACAGGTGCAAGCAAAACACTAATGAGGGTTTCAAACTTCCATTGGAATTTGGAAACCCTCATTAGTGTTTTGCTTGCACCTGTGTTTATTCTGCCTTTTTCACACAAAATGGCCCACGTGAAAAGGGTCTATTCTCACTCGTCATTGAATTATATAGTGTAAACTCTTCTTCATGTGTGGTGTGTTTCAATTCTGGTTCCACCATAAAGCAACGAGGTTTGTAGCTTTCCTCTGCTTTACAAGCTGCTCGCCGTCAGCCACATGTTTGAACGTCTCTTGTGACATAACGTTGCATTTTGCTCCTGATGTGTCCACTTTCATTTCTGTTGACCTGCCATTTATATGTATTGTGACGAATCCTTCGTCCTTCTCATTTGCATATGAATTGACACAGTCAACACAGTCATCGACCTCGACACCGTCCACATAAAACGTTTCATCTTCATATGTGGGCTGCTCCACTGTCACTTCATGCACAGACTGTCTGTAAGGCTTTCTGTTTGTACTGCTTTGGCTGCGTGGTTTAGACTTGCAGCAGCTCTTGTAGTGGTTTAGCTTGTTGCAATGATGACACTGTTGTCCGAACGCTGGACACTTTTCCCGCTTAGCAGCATGACTACCTCCACAGTTGTTGCATCTTGTGATGGCCTGGGAGAATGGCTGTGGTTTTGACTGGTGCTTTCTGCCTTGAAATGGCCTCACTGCATCGACACTGGTGGCTTGTGTGGCTATCGTCTTGCTATTTTCTTCTGTCATCTCATGGATTCGACAGAGTGAGATTGCTTTGGCAAGTGTTAGTTCACTATCTCTCAGCAGAGATTTTCTTAAAGAGTCACTAATAATGCCACACACAATCCGGTCACAGATTAGCTCGTCAGTCAAATCTCCAAAGTGGCACCTTTTTGCTTTCATCTTCAGATCACTGAAAAATGACTCGATACTCTCACCTTGCTTCTGGTTTCTCAAGTGGAATTTGTGTCTTTCCATTGTCCTGTTGCTTTGGGGATTGCAGATCTCTCGAAACTTCCTCTTCAATCACTCCGGGGTCCTCCCTGGACTCCGTACGGGCAAGCACTGCTCCGCCGTCCCCGGGTGCACGCACCTCCGCTGCATAAACAAATGAACACTCCCGCTCAACTGCTTCTGGTCCAGCGAGGTTAAAGGGGGACTAACCCCCCAGATATGTATCAGAACAGTGATTTGAAAATACCTATGGAAAAAAACAAGAAATGACATATGCTCTTGTCTATACTAAACTCTTTGGCTGTGTTCAAGTCAAGATTTTTTTTCGGAAATGGACGCCATTACAGTTTGCCTACCGCCTCAAAAATAATTTATTTGAGGGGCAATATCTTTTATAAATATCAACAACTAGCCAACGCTGGTGGTCTGTATGGAAAGAGTGTTGCTCAAAATGGTTGAAAGTGATATCAATTTGGCCATTCAGTGGCGAACTAGAAATTTTATTATTTTTGTCCCATTTTGTCCCATGTGTGTGTGCGTGGCTTGTCTAAACTTACGTTAAAAGAGCCTCGCTGCTCGCAGCACACAGCACAGTGAGGACAAACCTCTCGCTCTGGGGTAACACAATGCGAGATTTCTCCACGTAATTCCCTCGTCTAACTAGAGATAAACCGCGCAATGAAATCCGTTTTTAATTTGCGTTTTGGGGCTTTTCGGGATTCTTGTTAAAAGTTGCAGCACCTCTGATTTTTCCTCTCAGGGCGCAGGCAATGCAGGGCAGAGCTCTTCTCCTCCTCACAGACTGTTCCAATGCAAATCCCCCCGAGGAGCACACACACACAGACAGAGCCAGTCGCTCTGCTCTGCTGACTTGATTTCCTGAAAAGTTGGCGTTGCTTGTACACAGTGACGATATTATATTAGCCGATATGTTTAGAGAAGCTTTGTCACGTTGTCACGTCGTAGTATAGCGTTATATTTTACATGTCCGCTAAACTGCGACGAGATTTGTTTGCTGAAATGTCAGACTGTTGAAAGCCCCCGCCTCTCACTGCTGCTGTGTGCTGCTGCTGCGCGCGCCCCCGCGGGTGCATGAGAGAGCAGACTCTCCCGTTTGACTGGCCGAGAGAAAGTGCTTCCAAGTCGGACTGATAGCCGCGGAAATGTCAGACTGTGCTCTCTCTGCTCTGGCCGAGTCCGAGAGAGCCCAGCTGCTGCTGCGCGCGCCCCCGGAGAGGGGGCCAAGGGGAAAGGGGGTTCCAGAGGGTTGTACCCAGCTACCTGCGGGGGTTGGTGCTACGGGGGACGCACGGGGGCTGCGGCTGGAAGGGTCATTTCGGGCCTGAAGTGACACTCCGCTGGGTTAGTGAACTTTACTACTGGGGCAAACACAAGGAGGATGTGCGGGACTACTGCCTTCGCTGTGTTGACTGTAATGTGCTTCAGGTGGGACAGAAGCTGTAAAAAGGGGTGATGGAAATGGTGGTTGAAGTGAAGTGGGAAAAGGTCAGAAAGAAATGATGTAAATGTTGGGGTTGTGTTAAATGAATGGGGGAAAAGAAAGGAAATAATGAAAAACTAGACATTATGGAGTGCCTAATGGGAAACTAGACATTATGGGGGGTGTGGAAAAAAGAAAAGACTGTTGTTGGGAAGTAAGAAATGTAAACGGTGGTGGTGGAATGCGAAAAGAAGTGTGCTGAAAAATAAGAGACTATGTGGGGAAATTGATGTGGTGATGGAAAAATGTTGTGGGGTGTTGTGTTTTGGTACAGGGATATGTGTGGGTTGTGGGTGTCGCGTGGGAGCGACATTAAAGTTGGGTGGGGGAAATGTAGCGATCCAGGTAATTGCAGGTATTGTGGTGTTTCCGTGTGTAGCTAGGAACTGATATGTGTGGGTGTGTTCCTAGGGGGAGGGGTGTATATGTGACCAGCGGCCGGGGCGGAAGTCAGTCTAACTATGAGAGGGAGTTGGAGTGGTTGCATGTAGAGCTAGCAGCGAAGCTAGCTGCTAGGAGCTATTGTGAAGCCAGAGAATAAAAGCCTTGTACCAACACTATAATAGTAACAATAATAACAATAATATAAACTATAATGTTAGCCTGTTATAATAGAGAGATATGTAAACATTTCGGTCTTGCAAACAAATACTGTATGTACATAGGCTAGGTGACAAAAGTTTAAAAGTTTAAAAATAGGATAAAAGGAGTTGAAGATATCTATACAGTAGCCTAGGCCAGAGGTTCTCAAATGTTTTTCAGCGAAGGACCCCTTACAAGATAGAAAATATACTGGGGACCCCCCCATTCTGATTTGTGATTTTGGGCTAAGCTTAATTGTTTCCATGGTAACGTGCTTGACTTTTAAATTGATAGGTTTGTTAGATTAGAATTTAATCCATGAACCATTTTAAATTTAAAGCATAAAATATTTTTGTTGAACTATGAAGCTTTTGCAAAAAAATATATAATTTTTTTTTTTTTTTTCCTGAAAACCTTTCGTGGACCCCCTGGCAAAGTGCCACGGACCCCTGGGGGTCCCCGGACCCCCATTTGAGAACCACTGGCCTAGGCTATGTTAACCTGACGCTGCAGATGGACGGTTTAGCTCCACATTTCACTAAACGTTGAGAGAATCTCTTTTGATCTCGCGAGGTTATTCATCTTGCAAGCAAGGTTACGGCTATAGTGTCTGATGTACAAGATGTGCAGAGGGCGGAGCCTAAGCTTGTGGTTGTGTTCCATATCCTTTTCCTGTCACAACCGCTCACAAACCTTTCGCTAGTCTCTCTCTCTCTCTCTCTCTCTCTCTCTCTCTCTCTCTCTCTTGCTCTCTCTCTCTCTCTCTCTCTCTCTCTCTCTCTCTCTTGCTCTCTCTCTCTCTCTCTCTCTCTCTCTCTCCGCCCTCCGCGAGTTCATCATTTCCTTGTTCGGTGTGGCGCAGATTATCTTCTCCAGGTAAAGGTAGGCTATTGTAACAGTACTTTACTGACACTTTTATTCTAATTTAACTCTTTAATGAGACTGTTAACACTGTTAAAACTGTTAGCCTATTTGCTTATTTAGACTATCAAATGAACACACCTAGAACTGACAGAGGAGAATAAGCAGTCTGTCTTTTCTCTCTCTCTCTCTCTCTCTCTCTCTCTCTCTCTCTCTCTCTCTCTCTCTCTCTCAACAAAATGTTGGTTTTTAATAAATCCTACTCTTGAGAAAAAAAGATTTTTTTTCCCCCCCAGTGTGGAAACTCACATCTGATCATAGCATTACAGTGAACACAATTAGAACAATGCGCTCGTGCTAGGAAACTAGTTGATTGTGGTTCAAGCTCAGTCTGAAGTGACTGTTGATGGACTCCTGTGAGTTTGCTGTCAGTTAGCCTCAATGCGTTGAGGCTATATATATCATCTCTTGCTATAGTAAAATGGAAGAACTTCTTGTCACATGTCGCTCTTCAGTCAGACACCATTTTGATATTGCAGACTGTGACGTCAGACAGATTTTAGATGCACTCTCATAGACCCTTCTCACGGGGCCCATTTTGTGTCGAAAGGCAGAATAAACACAGGTGCAAGCAAAACACTAATGAGGGTTTCAAACTTCCATTGGAATTTGGAAACCCTCATTAGTGTTTTGCTTGCACCTGTGTTTATTCTGCCTTTTTCACACAAAATGGCCCACGTGAAAAGGATCTATTCTCACTCGTCATTGAATTATATAGTGTAAACTCTTCTTCATGTGTGGTGTGTTTCAATTCTGGTTCCACCATAAGCAACGAGGTTTGTAGCTTTCCTCTAGCCTAGGTAAACCCAGCCCCCACGTGACCTGCTCTCTCAGTTCCCAGTCACTAGTGACTGAGAACAGGTCTGAGAGCAGGTCACGTGTGGGATGGGTTTACCCAGGCTAGCTTTCCTCTGCTTTACAAGCTGCTCGCCTTCAGCCACATGTTTGAACGTCTCTTGTGACATAACGTTGCATTTTGCTCCTGGGTCATTTCTGTTGACCTGCCATTTATATGTATTGTGACGAATCCTTGGTCCTTCTCATTTGCATATGAATTGACACAGTCAACACAGTTATCGACCTCGACACCGTCCACATAAAACGTTTCATCTTCATATGTGGGCTGCTCCACTGTCACTTCATGCACAGACTGTCTGTAAGGCTTTCTGTTTGTACTGCTTTGGCTGCGTGGTTTAGACTTGCAGCAGCTCTTGTAGTGGTTTAGCTTGTTGCAATGATGACACTGTTGTCCGAAAGCTGGACACTTTTCCCGCTTAGCAGCATGACTACCTCCACAGTTGTTGCATCTTGTGATGGCCTGGGAGAATGGCTGTGGTTTTGACTGGTGCTTTCTGCCTTGAAATGGCCTCACTGCATCGACACTGGTGGCTTGTGTGGCTAGCGTCTTGCTATTTTCTTCTGTCATCTCATGGATTCGACAGAGTGAGATTGCTTTGGCAAGTGTTAGTTCACTATCTCTCAGCAGAGATTTTCTTAAAGAGTCACTAATAATGCCACACACAATCCGGTCACAGATTAGCTCGTCAGTCAAATCTCCAAAGTGGCACCTTTTTGCTTTCATCTTCAGATCACTGAAAAATGACTCGATACTCTCTCCTTGCTTCTGGTTTCTCGAGTGGAATTTGTGTCTTTCCATTGTCCTGTTGCTTTGGGGATTGCAGATCTCTCGAAACTTCCTCTTCAAACACTCCGGGTCCTCCCTGGACTCCGCACGGGCAAGCACTGCTCCGCCGTCCCCGGGTGCACGCACTTCCGCTGCATAAACAAATGAACACTCCCGCTCAACTGCTTCTGGTCCAGCGAGGTTAAGGAGTATATAAGCCTTTGTCTTCGCAGGCTTGTCATAATGTGCTGCTGCAACAAAAATATCATACTCCCTCTCGAAGTTTCGCCAGCTTTCTGCAACGTTTTCATCAAAAACAACGGGGTCCGGTCTGCGAAAGCCGTCCGCCATGTTGTCTGACTATCGTCTCGTCTCTCCCCGGCAAAAATAAACAGGTTGTCAGGCGAAAAAAATACTCACACAGGCGATGAGTTCGTACCTAATTCTGACACCATGTAAACTCTTCTTCATGTGTGGTGTGTGAGTCAAGGATCACACTGTGAACTGATTACTAGTTTTAATAGCGAGAGTTGCGTGCAGATACATTGGCATGTGATATCGAACTAGCTACACGCTACCGGTACTCAGACACACACCGGGCTAGTGGCACGCTGATAGGCTTAGCATGTAAACACTACGGTGGCCCACAGTAGACAAACATGACATGCGATTATCAAATCATCTACATATAGTATATAATATAATGATATAACATCTAAATTACTCCTCCATGCATTATTGTGTGCTGCTCTGCAGTTTACTTCACTGTAGATGATGTGGTTAATGTCTCCATCTAGTGGACAGACAGTAGTACTCTTTCAGGTAGACCATTATGATATCAGACTAGACTAGACACGAAGTTATGAGGCCACACCCTCATATCACATGAGCACACCCAGAACTGACAGAGGAGAATAAGCAGCGTCTGTCTTCTCACTCTCTAAAGAAATATATTGGGGGCAACTTTTGCCCTCACAGTCTAAAAATTGGGGGCTTTAACAACATTTTGGGGGCACTTTAAAAATAGTAATTAATGCATAAAGTTGCTAAAGTGTAGTGTGAACAACAGCGCTGTTTGTGTGTGTGTTCTTCATCGTTGTCTTCTGGCATCCAGCTTGCAGGTGCTGAGTGTGTGATACAGATGTGATTTAAATGTATTGAATGAAAATACAATTATCAAAATGTTGGGGGCAATTTTTGCCTCATGATCATGTTTTTTAGGGGAATTAATCTGAGATTTCTTGGGGGCATTTTTGCCCTGTGTGTGTGTGTGTGTGTGTGTGTGTGTGTGTGTGTGTGTGTGTGTGTGTGTGTGTGTGTGCGTGTGCGTGCGTGCGTGCGCGTGCATCTGTGTGTGTGTGTGTGTGTGTGTGTGTGTGTGTGTGTGTGGCCCCTGGCTAAATTCCTACACTGGCAAACACATAGATAAATACAGCTGTGAGAGAGCAGAATAGAGAGGGTATATTATAGACAGGGTATACTGTCTGGGGCTGGGCGATATGGTTGAAATCAGTATCACGAATAGTCACAGGGGTCAGTTTAGAAACATAATGTATATCACAATATGAGTCATATATTAAGCAAAATTAAAATTTGGTACTCCAATTAATTATCGTATTATCATATATTATAATTACCTGGCATGATGCCACTGAATAGACGACAAACGATAGTACTGGATTATCGCCCTTTGGCACAGCTGCTACTCAATCAGTCAGCTGTAGACATTCTGACTAGTCTAACCTTAACCAGAACTAACTAGCACAGAAGAAATCTAACTAATCTACCGCCTAGTCTGCCCTGTCCTGACCTACTCTAATCTAGTCTAATCTTAGCCTGAACACTATACGATCACGGCTATCTGCAGCCTAACCTAAACCACTCTGAGCTACCCCGGCACCGACTACCCCAGTCCCCACTCCCCCTCACCACAAAGATATGAGAAGTGGAGCCCAGGCAGAGAAATACCCCCCCAACCCCACAACCCCACAACCCCACAACCCCACAACCCCACAACCCCACAACCCCACGGCTACAAGAAAACCTTATAGCCCCTGGATTGCCTCACCTTAAAGGAGAGGAGGAACCTTGTGAGGGCCGATGCAGCTTAGAGGCCAAACATAGACCCCAACTGGGGACCCTCCTCCAGGACAGGCTGAGATGCAATCGATGTTCAGCTAAACATTTGACTGTTGCAAATATGGAGATGAAATTGCCACAAAAAAGAGTTGGTTGGTAGTTGAAGATAAATAAAAATAGTACAGTGGATAACCACAATAATTTTGCACTGTTTTCTTTTTAGAGAAGCATGACATTTCTCACATAGTTATTGAATACCATAATGCTTATTTTCAGATGTGGAGGGAAGGGAAGTAAGATTTGACCTCAAATCCAAGATGGCCGCTGATCCCATGGGTCTAATGTTCAAATGTGCTCATAACAGTTGTGCACTTTTTGAGAAAAGCATGACATTTCTCACATAGTGAATGAATATCCTACCATAAGGTTTATTTTCAGATGTGGAGGGAAGTCAGATTTGACCTCAAATCCAAGATGGCTGCCAATCCCCCGAGTAATACCGCATTCAAGACAACTTGGAACACTGGAAAAATTAGCTCTGACCTGTAAAAAATGATTTGAACGCTTGTCGAGGTCGGAATTACATGTCAGAAATTCGGGTATCATTTCAGATCTCCAGTCTGTCCGAGTTGACATCATCAAAGTGTTTTTTGACCTAATTTGAGGTGCAATTATGCAATATGTGTTTATATTGTTTATATTTCACTCTGATTATAGCAATATGTTGAATTCAACAGCTATTTTACCAATGAAATTAGCTAGCTGAAGTTAGCTGTGTATGTTTTTGTAAATGTATCCTGTAATAACAGCTTGTAGTAATGACTGAGTGCAGCTAACAGCATGTTGGTGTGTTTGTGTGAAGGTGTTGTTGGCTCCACTATGAGTCAGTGTGAGGAGAGAGAGGAGGGGCTCTCTCTGTCTGAGGAACATGACAGCCGGACCAAAGCTAAGAGGTAAGATGAGATAACTGTTCTCTATCTCACAGCTCAGCAGTGACATCATTACAGCTCAGCAGTGACATCATTACATCTCAGCAGTGACATCATTACAGATTAGCAGTGAGATCATTACAGCTTAGCAGTGACATCGTTACAGCTTAGCAGTGACATCATTACAGCTTAGCAGTGACATCATTACAGCTTAGCAGTGACATCATTACAGCACAGCAGTGACATCATTACAGCTCAGCAGTGACATCGTTACAGCTTAGCAGTGACATCATTACAGCTCAGCAGTGACATCATTACAGCTTAGCAGTGACATCATTACAGCACAGCAGTGACATCATTACAGCTCAGCAGTGACATCATTACATCTCAACAATGACATCATTACAGCTCAGCAGTGACATCATTACAGCACAGCAGTGACATCATTACATCTCAACAATGACATCATTACAGCTCAGCAGTGACACCATTACATCTCAACAGTGACATCATTACAGCTTAGCAGTGACATCATTACCGCTCAACAGTGACATCATTACAGCTCAACAGTGACATCATTACAGCTCAACAGTGACATCATTACAGCTCAGCAGTGACATCATTACAGCTCAGCTGTGACATCATTACAGCTCAGCAGTGACATCATTACAGCTCAGCAGTGACATCATTAACCCTTCATTATCAGGAGTCAAAGCTCTGTCTGTCTCTGTTGTGTTGAAGGCCAGTCCAGCAGGAGAGAGCAGACTCCCCTGTACCCAGCTGTGTGTCCATGAAGAGTGACTGGTCTATGGATAATCCTCTTTACTTCAAACATGGACAGCAGTCTACTGAGCAAAGGTAAGAACGGAAAGCAGATGAGTTTATTTGATTCTACTGAACAGAGGAAAGAAGTCATGATACTCTGTTGATTTAGTTTCTTCTTTTATTACAATTAACTATCCAGATTCCAGAAGGGTTTTGCTCAACATATTTTCTTTTGCAGCATTGCTCTGCCTCACATCCATAGTTACATATTCATACCAGAGCTCCTCAGTACAACAACAGCCTTCTGCTGTTGGTCACTGAGCAGCTACCAGAACAGTCTGGGGGTTGAGATCTTTGCTCAAGGTCTAGTTGTTGGTAGTTTCACAGGGTGGAGAAAGAGTTACATATTCAAAGTTGACTTTCAAAGTTGTTACTGGGATTCAAACCGGCAACCTACTGGTCAAAACCCTGCTTCTCTAACATGTTTACTGCCACCACCCTGTTTGATCAATCCTTAGCAGGATCCAGCAGAAGAGAGCAGACTCCCCTGTACCCAGCTGTGTGTCCATGAAGAGTGACTTTTCTATGAATCATCCTCTTCACTTCAAACATGGACAGAAGTCTACTGAGCAAAGGTAAGAACTGAAAACAGATGAGTTTATTTGATTCTAACAGAGGAAAGAAGTCATGATACTCTGTTGATTTAGTTTCTTCTCTCAAAACATCACATCCAATAATCATAGCAGCATTTACAGTAGGAATGCACCATATTTAACGGACCAATACATTATCATCCAATATGGCCATTTTGCATGAGCTCGTGACGTCACAGCTGCACCTGGTGCCAGGCGCACTAGAGCCAAACATGGCTGCCAGCAGTGTGGCTGTTCCACAGTTTCAGATGATAACAACTACGGCTGTCAAACGATTCATTTTCTTAATTGCGATTAATCTTGCGATTAACTATAGTTAATCGCGATTAATCGCATCTTTGTATCGCATCTTTAACACATTAAGTGCCAGAGACGGACTAATTCGTCTTACATAATCCAGCGCTTAAGTGCCAAGGACGGACTAACTCGTCTTACATAAAGATTTTTTTTTTTTGACAGTGGGACATCAATCAACCGCTTTTACATCTTCGAGATAACTATTTGGAGCAAGAGCATGTGTCTAATCTATTTTACCGACCCACTAAGTGTTGACAGTGCTCCCCCAGACGACCGAAATCAAAGAAAAAACTGCCGCGGGACCAAGCCGTTCAAGGAAATGCCGTGGCGATTTTACAGTAAATCCATTCAAGACTTGTCTTGCCTGAGAGCGGCCGCGCACCGGCAGCAGCACACAGAGAGCGGAGAGCGATTTGCAAAATAGATCATAGGTGAAACACACTTTGAAACAGCTCAGAAAGGCCAGAATCAACATCTGCCCATCGCCCACGCATTCCCCGGCCCATCTTGACTCGCACAAGGAGCGTCTGCACGCAGGCAAGCAGGCAGGCAGGCACACAGGCAGGCAGCAGCAAAAGCGCTTCTGACACGCCCGCTGTACAGCCAGGAGGAAAAGACACACGGAGGGAGGAGTTTGAATGAGAGGGGTGTTTCCTGTTGTTATGGAGGAAATTACTGTTCAAAACTATTGTTTAGAATGTCTGACGGTCTTACTGATGCCAAAAATGAATGGTTAAAGTGACTGTTTCACAAAAAGCCATTTATCTCTGAATAAATTTCCAGACGCTGAAACCATGCTGTACTCAACGGCTAATATCTACATAACTACTAACTCTGCAAACTAACTCTTTTAGACAGAGAAAGCACACATTCTATTAGTTATTTTTAGATGATTGGTGTTCATGAATTCTTAACAGAAAAGAATCCTCGGCTGTCTCTAAAATGAGCCAGAATCGTCAAAAACACCCCTGGCACAACTTACCTACAGGAATGAAAACATGGCTGGCATTCAATGTGTTAAAATGCCATTATTTTGCATTTCAAAGCATTTTTAATTAGATATTAATAATTCTTACCAGTGTGTCGTGATTGGGAATCAAATGAATGCAAATAAATGTACTTTGTGATCTTGAATTTTAGATTTATTTTCAATTCAATAGAAGTGCAATGTAGACAGGAGGTAAAAATGTCTACGAAATATATCTTGAATAGAAAATAAATGCACAATTGTAAACAGTGCAGTACACGCTCCAGAACCGATACTTCCGGCGGCGGCGCTGTGGAGCAGTCGAAACCCAAAATAGCGGCAGGCGATTAACGCATTAACGCTGACAGCCCTAATAACAACACTATTGCACTATTGAGGGGAAACATCTGAGCTGGCATTACGTTAAACCAAAAAGTATTGGAGGCAGTCGCGCACATCCAAAAAACGTAAAGCAGGTGCAGGAACCAAAAAACAGTACAAAGTGAATCACTGGAGCTCCAATTACCTTTTTATTTAGCCATCCAACATTGACGTTTCGAGCTACTGCTCTTCCTCAGACATAAAAATTGCTACAAAGACGCCATGTACTTTAAATACACCCGTCATGTGATCCAGAAAAGATACATAAAAGTTACATAAAAGCCACAGATGCACAACAACAGATACACAGTAGACAAATATGTTTACATAACCATCAAGTATATATACAGGGTAAAAATACATATAGATCAGACCCTTAGGGCCCTATCGTTGTACGGCGCTATCGTTTGTGCTGCGTTTGCGCGCCTCTTATTGCTATCTTCCCAGCGTCTTAAGCTATCGTCTGCCTCCACCGTCCAGTTTTGCGCTGTGATGACACAGGTGTAGGCGTGGCCCGGGCGTGTCGGTGGGCCTCTACCCTATCATGTGTCTCGCGCAAGTGTCATTTAGCGCTGTGGGGAAGATACCGTCGGTATGTGCCGAGCGCAAAGAGAGGTTTGGGAGTTGCCCGTTCCAAAATAGGCGTTACAGAAAATGTTGGTGTTGGTGTTAGAAAAAAATTGCATTACATTACATTACATTACATTACGTCATTTGGCAGACGCTTTTATCCAAAGCGACTTACAATAACACCTATAAGAAATAAGAAATCGCCTTGGGTGCTCTCAATTTTAACGCCAGGAAATAGCTGGTCTTAGCGCAAATGCAGGCGTACGCCTGAGCGCAGACAGTCTCTACATCTCCGTGCAGTGCAGGAAGTCCTTGCTTGGATACATTTACTCACGGCATGGATGTCACTCTCCTCGCGCCTGCACACACTCTTCTCTCCTCGGAATGCCACGTTGAGTTTCAACTATAGCCTACATTCCAGAAAAAACACACCTTGATTTAAAAATAAGAATTCCTTTGTCATGGTTTTATTAGGCTACATAATTCCCGACCATACAGGTCTGTGGTGTAACATTAGATTACTTTAGGTAGGAGACCACATGCCACACCTCCACAATACTGTTGGGCATAAACACGCCTATACGGAGATGTGCGCCGAGATGACGTGAAGCGCAGCAGGCCGACACGCCCACAATTAGGGCTTTGCACGGCGCTATTCCAGCGCAAAACGGGCGCTAACGCAAAATTAACACAGTCGGGAAGATAGAGCCCTTAAAGTACATAAGGAAAGCAAGATCAGGCCAAAAGGCCATCATACCTTGGAAATGGTATGGTCTAGAGTGGTGCTTCTCAGGGGCGGAGCAACCCTATCAGCCCAGAGGGGGCAAAGCTTTTAAGGGGGCCCACGCCGCCGGCCGCATTTTTTTTTTGCCTTTTTTGCATGTTTGAATCTGTTTTAGCCATATTTAGTGGAATATCTCATTTTAAACACACCAATGTTATTGTCTATTGATTGAATTCCTCTCACACTCACACCACTGACTTTATTAAATAAAGTCATTTTAAGTCACAACTGTAAAATAGCTGATAGCCCCTATATCCGAAAACACAATTTGTCACTCATTGAGCCAAGTAATATTAGGTCCAAGAAAGCCTACAGTGAAGCCACTTTACAGACAAGCTTGTTCTGAAGAAGAAAAAGAAAAACACAGGTTGCCAGCCAGGCCTCTTCAGATGTTTCAGCACCGAGGCACAGCCCTCGGTTCAGCACCACCGCAGATGGACAGCGACAGGCTGTCACAGACAGCACCCTGTCTGCCCCTGTCTCCCTCTCTCACACACAGACAGGCGCGGACTGCATAATCGGGCACGTCGGGCCGATGCCCGGTGGTCTGGCCTGGCCTGCAGAAAAAAAACACATATATATATATATATATATTTTTGATTGAGGCCCACTGACGAGTGGGCCCGGGGCGGGCGCACCCTCTGCCCCGGTGTACCCTCCGCTACAGGCGCTTCTATATTTAAGGATGGATGACCCTAAGACATATACCAAGGAGTCAAATCCACTAAACTCTCACTATAAGGAGCAAGCATGCAACATTTAATATTTAAGTGAGCAGCACAGGAGCCATGGGACTTCTGAGTCCTGTCTCAAGTGGCCATTCGAGGAATTACAGCTTAAACAAAGACTTCCGCATCTTCAGGGGAAAGGTGGTGGGCTTGCCCTTTGGTCAAACCCTGAGCTAGCCCCCTGGTGGTCACTGAGCAGCTACCAGATCCGTCTGGGGGTTGAGATCTTTGCTCAAGTTCGAGTGGTGGTAGTTGCACAGGGTGGGGAAAGAATCATTCACTCTAACTTTGAAAGTTGGTAATGGGATTCAAACTGGCAACCTACCGGTCAAAACCCTGCTTCTCTAACATGTTTACTGCCACCACCCTGTTTGATCAATCCTTAGCAGGATCCAGCAGAAGAGAGCAGACGTCCCTGTACCCAGCTGTGTGTCCATGAAGAGTGACTGGTCTATGCATCATCCTAATAATTTCAAAGATGGACAGCAGTCTGCTGAGCAAAGGTAAGAACTGAAAACAGATGAGTTTATTATTTGATTCTACTGAACAGAAGAAAGAAGTCATGATACTCTGTTGATTTAGTTTCTTCTCTCAAAAAATCACATCCAATAATCATAGCAGCATTTACAGTAGGAATGCACAATATTTAACGGACCGATACATTATCATCCAATATGGCCATTTTGCATGAGCTTGTGACGTCACAGCTGCACCTGGTGCCAGGCGCACTAGAGCCAAACATGGCTGCCAGCAGTGTGGCTGTTCCACAGTTTCAGATGATAACAACTAGGTCTGTCAAACGATTAATTTTCTTAATCGCGATTAATCTTGCGATTAACTATAGTTAATCGCGATTAATCGCATCTTTGTATCGCATGTTTAAAATGCCATTATTTTGCATTTTAAAGCATTTTTAATTAGATATTAATAATTCTTACCAGTGTGTCATGATTGGGAATCAAATGAATGCAAATAAATGTACTTCGTGATCTTGAATTTTAGATTTATTTTCAATTAAATAGAAGTGCAATGTAGACAGGAGGTAACAATGTCTACAAAATATATATTGACTAGAAAAGAAATGCACAATTGTAAACAGTGCAGTACATGCTCCAGAACCGATACTTCCGGCGGCGGCGCTGTGGAGCAGTCGAAACCCAAAATGACACAGCCGAAGAAGGGTGTGTCTGAGCTAAAAACTTTGGCACTTCCATGTGAATAATGGCTCGGTATTGGAAACTGTGTATTGATAACGTGTATATCGCGTGAAGCCATTGGAGCCGACCTCCCAGTGGCTAGAGGACCCGCGCATCCGAGACTCTGAAGAAGGAATGAGTGATGAGTCTTGCGCTAGCTAGTTGGCTGCTAGCTGGCCGCTAGCTGCTCCGGTATGCTTAGCTTTTAGGTGATAGTTCAAACTCGATGTACTTCGTGATATTTTAATTCCGTTTTACACAAGTTGCAAACTACTGTTGTCCACTGTGCCATTTGGGTGTTATTTAAAGTAAAACGAGCCATTTAGAAGCATATTGCTGTCTTTATCCTCCATGCCTGCACAGGCAGGAGACAGGAAACGGCTGCGACCAGCTTGACTACAAGTACGGGTGCGACGAAGGGACAAAATAGCGGCAGGCGATTAACGCGTTAACGCTGACAGCCCTAATAACAACACTATTGCACTATTGAGGGGAAACATCTGAGCTGGCATTACGTTAAACCAAAAAGTATTGGACGCAGTCGCGCACATCCAAAAAACGTAAAGCAGGTGCAGGAACCAAAAAACAGTACAAAGTGAATCACTGGAGCTCCAATTACCTTTTTATTTAGCCATCCAACATTGACGTTTCGAGCTACTGCTCTTCCTCAGACATAAAAATTGTTACAAAGATGCCATGTTTAAATACACCCATCATGTGATCCAGAAAAGATACATAAAAGTTACATAAAAGCCACAGATGCACAACAACAGACACACAGTAGACAAATATGTTTACATAACCATCAAGTATATATACAGGGTAAAAATACATATAGATCAGACCCTTAGGGCCCTATCGTTGTACGGCGCTATCGTTTGCGCTGCCTTTACGCTGCGTTTGCGCGCCTCTTCCCAGCGTCTGAAGCTATCGTCTGCCTCCACCGTCCAGTTTTGCGCTGTGATGACACAGGTGTAGGCGTGGCCCAGGCATGTCGGTGGGCCTCTAGCCTATCATGTGTCTCACGCAAGTGTCATTTAGCGCTGTGGGGAAGATACCATCGGTATGTGCCGAGCACAAAGAGAGGTTTGGGAGTTGCCCGTTCCAAAATAGGCGTTACAGCGCAATGTGTTAGAAAAAAATCGCATTACATTACATTATGTCATTTGGCAGACACTTTTATCCAAAGCGACTTACAATAACACCTATAAGAAATAAGAAATCGCCTTGGGTGCTCTCAATTTTAACGCCAGGAAATAGCTGGTCTTAGCGCAAACGCAGACGTACGCCTGAGCGCAGACAGTCTCTACATCTCCGTGCAGTACAGGAAGTCCTTGCTTGGATACATTTACGCACGGCATGGATGTCACTCTCCTCGCGCCTGCACACACTCTTCTCTCCTCGGAATGCCACGTTGAGTTTCAACCATAGCCTGCATTCCAGAAAAAACACACAAAAATGAGAATTTGTTTGTCATGGTTTTATTAGGCTACATAATTCCCGACCATACAGGGTCTGTGGTGTAACATTAGATTACTTTAGGTAGGAGACCACATGCCACAGGCATTACCACACCTCCACAATACTTTTGGGCATAAACCCGCCTATACGGAGATGTGCGCGGAGATGACGTGAAGCGCAGCGCGCCGACACGCCCACAATTAGGGCTTTGCGCGGCGCTATTCCAGCGCAAAACAGGCGCTAACGCAAAATTACCGCCGTCGGGAAGATAGAGCCCTTAACTCATTCTCTGCCAGGGTCATTTCGGTCTGTGTGCTCCCAGTGCCAGGATTTTGAGCATATTTCCTGATCTTCCAGGACCCACAGAATATTCTGTGCTAGGAATAAAATTACACAACATATCTCACAATAAAGCAGAGACTCTCTTCTTACCCCTTGTAAAAAACTGAAACTCTCCCATGTTTCCTTGTTTAGTTACAAGCAGTGGAAGTTAGCTTGTTTTCACTAAAAATGCCCTCCTTTGGACAGAAATATGAGAAAAATAGGTTTTTAGTGAAGGACACCGTTTCAAGCAGAACTCTCTTTTGAGCCTTTTATTTTTTGCCTCAGTGACACATCACACATATACAGTATTTGTTTTCCCAAATAAATAAATAAAAAATAAAAAATAAAAAATAAGAGAATGTATTTTACAGTTGCCATGTGGATTTTTAGCTTAGCTTGATAAAAGCATAAACAAATGGAACGAACCCTTATGTGGTCACACTCACACACTCTCTCTCTCTCTCTCTCACACACACACACACACACACACACACACACACACACACACACACACACACACACACACACACACACAGGAATAACGAGTGCTGTAACGTTACCTGCTGTCACGTTAACTCTCATAACTAACGTTAGCACAGAAGATCACACAATAGCTACGTTAGTGCTGTAAACTTTTAAATGTTTATGTGACACATGTTTCGCCTTGGTTGCTGCGGACGGGTGTGTGACGCGGTTTGACGCGTTTGACGTATCCATGTGATTCCCCCTCCCTTGAGTGTGGCAGAGCTCTCCCTTGGGAGAGCTGGCAAGAGGAAACGTGAAGCAAGTCATGCCGGCGGCATAAGTTATAAACAATGCGTGACAATTATACTCGAATGTTGTGTGTGTGATCATTTCATCTCAAACGCGATACAAAAAATAGGCTACTTTTTACCATCGTCATCGCTCTCTCCAAGTGGCACCCATTTCTCCTCCTCCGATTCATCTGTGTCTGTGAAGGGGAGCCTTCGTCGCCATGGCGCTCCATCGTGGAGCAATAACAAAAACGCTGGCGTCTTCCTCGCCATCGTCGCCAGCCGAGAACTCTGGATCGGACTCTGTTTCGACCACAGGCTCCACCCATAAATACTAAACTAGCGGGTTCCTTTTATCAGTTTGACTTGAAACAATGTCACAGGCTGGGAAAGTGTCTGATGTAATGTAAACAGCCAAAACATGAAAGTACGTCCGAGTACGTCTTTGGCACAGAACGCCATTGTTAAAAGTACGTCCGGGTACGTCTTTGGCAGAGAATGAGTTAAAGTACATAAGGAAAACAAGATCAGGCCAAATGGCCATC
Source organism: Poromitra crassiceps (assembly GCF_964638095.1). Lineage (NCBI taxonomy): Eukaryota > Metazoa > Chordata > Actinopteri > Beryciformes > Melamphaidae > Poromitra > Poromitra crassiceps. Next base: position 7,879,559 of record NC_139637.1, on the reverse strand, counting down.
ATACCTTGGAAATGGTATGGTCTAGAGTGGCACTTCTCAGGGGCGGAGCGACCCTATCAGCCCAGAGGGGGCGAAGCTTGTAGGGGGGCCCACGCCGCCGGCCGCGAAGAAAAATTTGCCTTTTTTGCATGTTTGAATCTGTTTTAGCCATATTTAGGGGAATATCTCATTTTAAACACACCAATGTTATTGTCTATTGATTGAATTCCTCTCACACTCAGTCACACCACTGACTTTATTAAATAAAGTCATTTTAAGTCTGTGAATATGGACTCTTCTTCTGGGGACGTGGCCGCGTTTCAACTGCACAGCAGCGCCACGCCCCCAGAAGAGTCTCTGAAAAGGGAAAGATACCGTTAACGGCTACACAAATAAGCATAGTACTCGTAAACTGAATGTTAACAAACACCGTTGCCAGTCCGTTATGAGGGAAGACACCCGTGGCTAAGTGTGAGTACTTTTGTCTTTGTGATTCGTGCATGTTTGAAGCCAGCCGAGCTTTGGGTCTGACTTCCACGGAGAAGGACAAGCCGTGCGCAACTCTAAAGGAGAATCCATTTAGAGTTGCGTGTCGCGGCTACTTGGACCCCATTAGGGCTGGGCGATATAGCCTCTAAAGAATATTGCGATGTTTTTCGGCTATATCGCAATACACAATATATATCTCGATATTTTTGAAATCTCTCATAAATGCTCAATTTAACCCTTCAGGGTTCATACACATTTTGACCAATGGATTTCCATGACTTTTCCATAAGTTCTTAACCTGTATTTTATGCACACCTGGGGTAAAAAAGAAGAAGAAAGAAAGGGCAGATGTAGTGAGCAAAGATGGATGATTTAATATTCCATAGCTCTGACCTAAGCAAATCTGACATCACTATTGTGATATAATATGATTGTTTTAGTAAAGTGTATCACTCAGTAGTCAATACAAAAAATAATGGCTTTTATAGAACCGAAAGCCTAGCTGCTTAGTCTGCAAATAAAACATAAAAGGCAATTTAGACTCTTATTGGCATGACGGCAACATATAAGCTGTCTGAATTTTGCATTGGGGCCAGTTCTATAGTGAGGCATGGAAAGCCTCACTATACGCCATCATATCTGTCGTCTCACTTTTGACTGAAAAATGATGCCTCAAGATTAAAGAAAAGACACTATGTGATGATGTTGACTTTTATGTAAATGTGCGCATTCGTTTTCCTTATAGATTACGTTTAGATTATAGACTACGTTAGCTTCACGTTACCTTGCATGTAACGTTAGCGTTAGTTGCTTTTGGAGACACAAACGGACGTTTCATTTTGAGTAATGCATGAGGTTCTCTATGGTTTACGCCAGCTCTGGGAGTATGAAGTGCTTTAAATGTGGGGATTTTGGTCACAATAAGCTTGTGGAGCGCTGCCTGCTGAAGGTAGCCACAACTAGCTAGCTAACGTTGGCCATAGCCACCACAACAGCTAACGTTAACGCCAAACAAATCCGCTGCCTCCTCCCCACGTTTGGTTTAGCGTAACGCCAGCTCAGACTTTCCCCTAATCTCAGAAACCTTGCGGGACATGTATTGCAAATTGCAATAGTGGTTGTTTTGTTATAATTTGAAACGGTCAACAGCTACACTGGAGGCGGCCATGTTTTACCTTGGTTGCTGGGGACGGGTGTGTGACGTGGTTTGACGCGTTTGACGTATCCATGTGATTCCCCCTCCCTTCCTGAGTGTGACAGAGCTCTCCCTTGAGAGGGAGAGCTGGCAAGAGGAAACGTGAAGCGAGTCATGCCGGCGGCTTAAGATATAAACAATGCGTGACAATTATACTCGAATGTTCGCGATATAGTCATTTCTACATCTCACGTGGCACAAGCCGCGATACATCGAGTATATTCGAGATATCGCCCAGCCCTAGACCCCATGGCCACTCCTGACACCTGAAGAAAGAAATCAGCACCATATAAACAATAATTAGATGTGAGCACACTGTACACACTCAATGAGATCCAAGATGCACTGGGTGCTACGGGTGTCCTTCTCCCTTGTGTATGAGGGGAGTGCTGTCACTAAGGGCTGAAGAGAATGATCTACAAGGCCGAGATTCTTTCAGTGACAGAACCCATAGCAGCAATTATGGGGCGTCCAGGGGGTGTGTCCACAAATGATTTATGAATTTTAGGAAGAGTATAAAATACAGGTGTGATTGGATACTCAACTTTCATAAATGCGTGTTCAGGTTTCGTGATAAGTTTCTTTTCAAGGAGCTGGTTGAGTAGACTGTGAACCTGTGTCTTAAAGACAGAAATGGGGTTGTGATCCAACTTTCTGTAAAACTTAGAGTTGTTGAGTTGCTTTTGGATTTCCCTGTCATATGAGTCACGGTTGAGGACCACGATAGCACCCCCCTTATCCGCACTCTGAACCACCAATGTTTTATCATCCCTTATATAGCCTTAAGTTCATCCAGTTGTTCCTTAGATCGATTATTCCTCACTTTGTACTCCTTTCTTTTACTAAAGATAGTAGACGCATCCCTCTCAACCAGTCTACAATAAATGTCCAGAGATGGGTTTCTGTACTTGGGAGGTATAAAGTAGGATTTACCTCTAAACTTGCTAGAGGGTTTCAAAGGAGTGGGACTGCTGTTAGGATCATGTGGCTCTGTGTTCGTGGTGGGTTGAAGCGGGACATCCTGTGTACTGCTGCTGCTGCTGCTGAGGACAGAGTTAGTAACCTCATGTGTATGAGCAGTCTCAGAGTGGCCATTAATTTACGTTACGTTAAACCAAACCTGACGAGGATGCATTTGATTAGTGTTCATGTTAGCTGCTGTGGCTAGCGAACACTAGCTCAACTGGCGTGGCCTGCTCTCAGGCACTCAGGCTGATCAAACATCCCCGTATTCAAAGCACTTAAAACACACAATCCCTGGACGTTTCATTTCAGGTAAAGATGATTCTAGATGGTTTACTCCAGCTCTGGAAGTATGAACTCCAAAATCCAATCCACTACCATTATTAACTCATTGAGTGCCAGCCACTTTTGGAGAACGGACGCTCCCAGTGCCAGAGTTTCAGAGCGTTTTCAGTGATTTCTCGAGGCCCACAGAATATTGTGTGATATTACTATGTAAACACCGAACACGCACAAAGAACGATGAGACTCTATTCTTGTATCAGCAGCAAAAAAAAGTTTATTGATATCATTTTCCGTTCTTTAGTTATCAGCCGGAGAAGATAGGTCAAAAACAGAAAAAATTGGCGTTTCCATCTAGAAGCTGAGATATTGAGCCTTTTGTGAAATATAGCATTTCAAGCACATGACTGATTCTGAAGGTAATATTTTCTGATGTGACACCTTTAAAAATAATTTACTTCAATAAAACAGTGAAAACAAAGGAATTTTGTTTGGCAAAATAATATTTTTTAGCTGCAACCAGCAGCGCTGGCCCCTGCGTGCGCAGACCCTACACCTTCTTGCTGGTCTTGATTTACTGCTGGTGGGCATCAGATAGCTTGTTTGCCTGTCTCTGTCAATCGAGCCTGCTGTGTGGGTGTTGTGTGTTGTACGCTGCCCTGCGTGCCCCACCCCCCTCTTCCTCCTCCTTCGTGGGAGTGTCTCTGCGCGACTCTGAGTGTCGCTGCGTTTGCTCTCGCTCTGCTTTTGCTCCGTCTGCACTGAAAAGTGCGCTGCATCCCCCCGCTTTTTCACAGCCTGTCCCGGCTCCCAGCTGAGAATAATGTAACTTTTCAGAAAGAGGCTGGTGTCGGCAACTAAATCATATGGAGGGGCTATTGCAGCGGAGACGGAGGAGCTCAATTGTGGTGTCAGCAGATTGACTGCTGTTCACAGGCACAGCTAACGTTATGCTTCATGCATATCGATGCGATTTCCGTTTCCTCATGACTTCTTCTCTCTTTTCTCCTGGCCTTTCTCTAATCTGGAGAGCACTGTCGCCACCTAATGGGTCCCTAAAATAGCTTTTACACATTCAACAGCCACCATACTTTCACAGGAGATGGATCTGGCTTTGATACACGTCCCACCGTCAAAAAACGCAATTGACGACTTTAGTCGTCTTTGGCACTCAACGTTACTAAAGCAATTGACGACTAAAGTCGTCATTGGCACTCAATGAGTTAAGCTAACCAGGAGTCCCACTATAAACCAAATAGGGACTTTTGAGTTGAGCTATATGCAGAACTGGACAGAGCCATCATCTGTTTGGAGACCAATAATAAGGAAAACAAACACACACATTACATTAAAAATATCTGTCAACATCACATAAGTCAAGTCAAGTCAAGTTTATTTATATAGCCCTAATTCACAAGCATGTCTCAGAGGGCTTCACAGAAAGTATGTCTAGCTAATTCTAGCTGACACAACAGTGACAAGAATATACAGAATAAAGATAACATTTGAACAATTGATAATATAGAAAATATAGAAATGAAGAGAGAGCAGAGGAGAGAGCAGGAGAAGGGAGAAGAGCAGGGGGAATGTGAGAGAGTGATGGGGAGGGAATGGGAGATGCTGGAGGGTATAGGAGGTGGGGAAGGAGCAAGAGGAGAGAGCAGGAGAGGGGAAGGGGGGGGGAAATGTGGAGGAGGAGAGAACAGAGAAGGAGAGATGAGGGTGCAGGGGAGGGAGAGCCAGGGTAGAGGTAGGGTCTAGGGTTGGGGAGGGGAGGGAGTAGGATACGGGCCCGGATTAGGGCGAGGGTAGGGAGAAAATGGGAAATGTGGAGGAGGAGAGAACAGAGAAGGAGAGGTGGGAGGGTGCAGGGGAGGGAGAGCAGGGGGAATGTGAGAGGGAGGAGGTGGGGAGAAAATGGGAAATGTGGAGGAGGAGGGAACAGAGAAGGAGAGATGGGAGGGTGCAGGGGAGGGAGAGCCAGGGTAGAGGTAGGGTCTAGGGTTGGGGGAGGGGAGGGAGTAGGATACGGGCCCGGATTAGGGCGAGGGTGGGGAGAAAATGGGAAATGTGGAGGAGGAGAGAACAGAGAAGGAGAGGTGGGAGGGTGCAGGGGAAGGAGAGCAGGGGGAATGTGAGAGAGGGGAGAGCAGGAAGTGTCAGGGATTCGGGAAAATAGGGGAGAAGAGGAGAAGGAGAAGGAGCAGAGGGGGGGGAGAAGGAGGCGGGGGGAAAACGGGAAACGCGGAGGAGGAGAGAACAGAGAAGGAGAGGAGGGAGGGCGCAGGGGAGGGAGAGCAGGGGGAACGCGAGAGGAGGAGGCGGGGGAGGGAACAGACCTCTCTGCTCCCTCCTCCTCCACACCCCCCCCCCCCGCATCCCCCCCCCCCCCCACCCCCACAGAGAAGCAGGGGGAATGTGAGAGGGAGGAGGTGGGGAGAAAACGGGAAACGCGAAGGAGGAGGGAACAGAGAAGGAGAGACGCAGGGGGAAATGCGGAGGAGGAGGGAACAGAGAAGGAGAGACGGGAGGGTGCAGGGGAGGGAGAGCCAGGGTAGAGGTAGGGTCTAGGGTTGGGGGGGGGGGGGGGGGGGTAGGATACGGGCCCGGATTAGGGCGAGGGTGGGGAGAAAATGGGAAACGTGGAGGAGGAGAGAACAGAGAAGGAGAGGTGGGAGGGTGCAGGGGAAGGAGAGCAGGGGGAATGTGAGAGAGGGGAGAGCAGGAAGTGGCAGGGATTCGGGAAAATAGGGGAGAAGAGGAGAAGGAGAAGGAGCAGAGGGGGGGGAGAAGGAGGCGGGGGGAAAACGCGGAGGAGGAGAGAACAGAGAAGGAGAGGCGGGAGGGTGCAGGGGAAGGAGAGCAGGGGGAATGTGAGAGAGGGGAGAGGACAGAGAGGAGGAGAGAACAGAGAAGGAGAGGTGGGAGGGTGCAGGGGAAGGAGAGCAGGGGGAATGTGAGAGAGGGGAGGGGACAGAGAGGAGGAGAGAACAGAGAGGGAGTGTCTTTTCTTTCATCTTTAATCTTTCCATGTCTTCCCCATTCACTTCAATAGAACTGGCCCCAATGCAAAATTCAAACAGATCAGTAACATGACAATAAAAGTCTAAATTACTAGGCTGCCTTTTGTCATTGTGTTTTATCTGCAGACTAAGCGGTTCAGTTCAATAAAAGCCTTTATTTTTTTGTATTGTTTAATTGAGTGATACTTTACTTACTAAAACAATCATATATATATTATATCAAAGTGCTCTTTGTTTTGTGTTCACAGTAGTGATGTCAGTTAGATTTGGTTAGGTCAGAGCTATGGAATAGTCTTTTAAGTCATCCATCTTTGCTCAACACATCTGTCTTTTGTCACCCCAGGTGTGCATAAAATACAGGTTAAGAACTTATTTCTTTAATACAAAGATGTGAAATAATTTTGGGTTATTGTATCCGTTATCGGCCAGGAGAAGCAGATATTTATCGGTTATCGTATCGGCTGAAAAAAATCCATATCGTGCATCCCTAATTTACAGTGGATTTCACTGTGTGTGTGTGTGTGTGTGTGTGTGTGTGTGTGTGTGTGTGTGTGTGTGTGTGTGTGTGTGTGTGTGTGTGTGCGTGCGTGCGCATGCATCTGTGTGTGTGTGGGTGTGTGTGTGTATGTGCGTGCGTGCGTGCGTGCGTGCGTGTGTGCGTGTGTGACATTATATGACCTAATACTTCATGTGTTCTCCAGAGTCCACCAGGAGAGGTCAGAGGTTCCCAGTGGTCAGTCTGTCCAGGAGCTTCAAACAGACCTAGACTCCATATTTATGGTGTGTAAATGTACAACACATTTTACTGCAGCTACTGAATTACAAAACAACTACTCTGGTCTGTTGTTGTTGTTGTTGTTGTTTCTCCTCTAGTCTCTCCCAAGACTCAAATATTGCGTTGAATCGCTGCGCTCTGCATACTACACAAATGAGTCTGTGCCACTTCACAGCCACTGCTGGGGTTTGAGGGCGGGTCTAGGCGGGTTGAAATTGAATGAGTGACAGGTCATATGACCAATGAGAGAGCGGTTCGAAAAATGGGCTGCGCCTCCCATGCAGAGCCATGTAGATATAAGAGTCCCGACATCTCCATTCACTCCAATGGACCAGTTTTTTACTCTCAAGAGTTCCAGGAATTAAGGTCCTGGATTAAGCAGCACTGCCGAGTTGCAGCAAAATAGACAGTTTGTGTTGTACTCTGAAAGGGTTTTCCCCCCCTTGAATCAAATTGTACATTATCAGCTTTATTTTAGCATGCAAAAGTAGTGCGAGACCCATTCCTGGCTGTTCATTGGCTAATGAGTCTCACATTTTGATCCTCCGCTGACGCCACTCTCTCTCTAGAGGACACTACTACCGTGTCGTCTGATCGCAGATTGCAAAGTCGTTACTGAGTGGTGGAGACTGAATCCACCACTGGCCAATCACTGGCCAAGTGAACGGTTCACTTCCGTCCCCAGCTGGCTGAAGGGAGTGTCCCAGACCCAGAGAGAGATCTGCAGCATGCAGTAACGTAGTGTATCAGCGTAACAACTCTCATGGGTCTGGCGTTGAGACTATTTCTCCCCAAACCCTGTTCCATCAGGAGGTCTTTTGCCTACTTCCTGGTCATTATTGTAGATAAGAATTTGTTCTTAACTAACTTCTTGCCTGGTAAAATAAAGATTGTTGGTTTTATGAGGTCTTCAAGCTGCACTCTTTAGACCAGTGGATCTGATGTTATTACAGTATTATTATTATTTTTCAGAATGTTTAATTCAAATGTTATTCTGTTGCAGCTGCTTGAGGAGAACATTGTCACTTTTGTGAAGAAGGAGCTGAAGAGAGTCCAGCTGGTTCTGAGTCCAGATTACCCAGAATGCTTAGAGAGTCCGAGGGAGGAGGAGGAGGCTTTTCTAAACATCACACTGCTCTTCCTGAGGAGAATGAAGCAGGAGGAGCTGGCTGACTCTCTGCAGAGCAGTAAGAGGCTTTAACAGCTTTAACATGATGGAGGGAGGAAGTGGTGGCAAAATGGGAGATATATGATTAGTTAAATATAGACGTTTCTCAAGAAAGATTGATTCAATTCCAGATTGCAAAATAATATTCACAATCCTCATGAATCATCAGCTAAACTCATTGATTTATTCATGTGGGTGTATAATGCTGAACACAGTATTATTTAAGAACAAATGCCACCACAGATGCATTTCACATTGGGTAGCACACACAGTCAGGACCTGTTTGTCCACCAGTGATGAGCAGAATAGATGCCATGTGGTTAGGAAAAGTATGCATTCACATATTAATATTTACACTTCTCATATTTACAGCAACATCCACTGATTGATGTAATTTGTCCTTTCAGAAACTCTTGCTGGAGTGTGCCAACGTAATCACAAATCCAGTCTGAAGGAGAAGTTCCAGTGTCTGTTTGAGGGGATTGCTAAAGCAGGAAACCCAACACTTCTGAATCAGACCTACACAGAGCATTACCTCACAGAGGGAGGGAGTGGAGATGTCAATGATGAACATGAGGTGAGACAGATTGAAGCAGCATCCAGGAAACCAGTGAGACCGGAAACAATAATCAAAAGTGAAGACATCTTTAAACCCTTACCTGGAAGAGATGAACCAACCAGAACATTGATGACAAAGGGAGTGGCTGGCATTGGGAAAACAGTCTTAACACAGAAGTTCACTCTGGACTGGGCTGAAGACAAAGCCAACCAGGATATACAGTTCACATTTCCATTCACTTTCCGAGAGCTGAATCTGCTGAAAGGGAAAAAGTACAGTTTGGTGAAACTTCTTCATCACTTCTTTCCTGAGACCAAAGGAATCTTCAGATTTGACAAGTTCCAAGTTGTGTTCATCTTTGACGGTGTGGATGAGTGTCGACTTCCTCTGGACTTCCAGAACAACAGGATTGTGACTGATGTTACAGAGTCAACCTCGGTGGACGTGCTGCTGACAAACCTTATCAAGGGGAAACTGCTTCCCGCTGCTCGCCTCTGGATGACCACACGACCGGCAGCAGCCAAGCAGATCCCTCCTGAGTGCATTGACATGGTGACAGAGGTGAGAGGCTTCACTGACTCACAGAAGGATGAGTACTTCAGTAAGAGATTCATAGATAAGGAGCAGGCCAGCAGAATCATTTCCCACATCAAGACTTCACGAACCCTCCACATCATGTGCCACATACCAGTGTTTTGTTGGATCACTGCTACAGTTCTGGAGCTTGTGTTGAAAACCAGAGAGAGAAGAGACATGCCCAAGACCCTGACTGAGATGTACATCCACTTCCTGCTGGTTCAGTCCAAACAGGCAGATGTCAAGTATCATGGGAGTGCTGAAACAGATCCAATCTGGAATACAGAGAACAGGAAGATGATTCTCTCTCTGGGAAAACTGGCTTTTAAGGAGCTAGAGAGAGGCAACCTAATCTTCTATGAAGCCGACCTGAGAAAGTGTGGCATTGATATCAGAGCAGCCTCAGTGTACTCAGGAGTGTTCACACAGATCTTTAAAGAGGAGCGTGGGCTGAACGAGGACACTGTGTTCTGCTTTGTCCATCTGAGCATTCAGGAGTTTCTGGCTGCAGTCTATGTCTTTCTGTCCTTCATCAACACTGGTGTCAATCTACTGTCAGAAAGTCAATCAACATCCTTGTGGTCAACACTATCAAGAGACAAATCTAAACTAACACACCTCTACCAGAGTGCTGTGGACAAGGCCTTACAGAGTCCAAATGGACACCTGGACTTGTTCCTCCGCTTCCTCCTGGGTCTTTCACTAGAGACCAATCAGACTCTCCTAAGAGGCCTGCTGACACAGACAGGAAGTAGTTTGAAGACCAATCAGAAAACGGTCCAGTACATCCAGGAGAAGATCAAGGTGAATCCCTCCTCAGAGAAAAGCATCAATCTGTTCCACTGTCTGAATGAGCTGAATGACCATTCTCTAGTGGAGGAGATCCAACAGCACCTGAGTTCAGGAAGTCTCTCCAAAGCCGGACTCTCCCCTGCTCAGTGGTCAGCTCTGGTCTTCATCTTACTGTCATCAGAAAAAGAGCTTGATGTGTTTGACCTGAAGAAATACTCTGCTTCAGAGGAGGCTCTCCTGGGGCTGCTGCCGCTGGTCAAAGCCTCCAATAAATCTCTGTAGGTGCATGCATAACTTGATGTCTTCAATATGGAATACAAATGGAATATACAGAAAAAACTATTTTCAAATTTCTTGTTCATGGCTAATTCTTCCCTAGGTTGAGTGGCTGTAAGCTATCAGAGAGAGGCTGTGAAGCTCTGGCCTCAGTTCTCAGCTCCCAGTCCTCTAGTCTGCGAGAGCTGGACCTGAGTAACAACGACTTGGAAGATCCAGGTGTGAAGCTGCTCTCTGCTGGACTGGAGAGTCCACACTGTAGACTGGAGAGTCTCAGGTCAGTATCCTTTAAGCCCATGGTACACCAATCAAACCTTCTCCAACAAACACAGACAAGCACAGATGTTTGTTTGGTGCCCCGTTGCTGGCTGTCGTTGTTTGGAATTGTTTGGAGATGTTTGGTCAGATTCAACATGTTCAATCCTTTATATAGGTCTTCACAGGTCTACTCGGGTATTACACATGATGATAGAATAGATAGTGATAGAATCGGACCCGACCCGGACCCTAATTGATCATAATAAATATGGACCCGGACCCGTACGGGTCTTGGGTCGGGTCCCAGGTCCTAGGATCCGAGTAGCCCCGTGAAGACCTCTATAAAGGATTAAACATGTTGATCAGCGCTGATCACGAGAGAAACATATGAAAACACACAGCACGTGCAGAGGAGGCTCTCCTGGGGCTGCTGCCGCTGGTCAAAGCCTCCAATAAATCTCTGTAGGTGCATGCATAACTTGATGTCTTCAATATGAAATGGAATATACAGAAAAAACTATTTTCAAATTTCTTGTTCATGGCTAATTCTTCCCCAGGTTGAGTGGCTGTAAGCTATCAGAGAGAGGCTGTGAAGCTCTGGCCTCAGTTCTCAGCTCCCAGTCCTCTAGTCTGCGAGAGCTGGACCTGAGTAACAACGACTTGGAAGATCCAGGTGTGAAGCTACTCTCTGCTGGACTGGAGAGTCCACACTGTAGACTGGAGAGTCTCAGGTCAGTATCCTTTAAGCCCATGGTACACCAATCAGACCTTCTCCAACAAACACAGACAAGCACAGATGTTTGTTTGGTGCCCCGTTGCTGGCTGTCGTTGTTTGGAATTGTTTGGAGATGTTTGGTCAGATTCAACATGTTCAATCCTTTATATAGGTCTTCACAGGTCTACTCGGGTATTACACATGATGATAGTGATAGAATCGGACCCGACCCGGACCCTAATTGATCATAATAAATATGGACCCGGACGGGTCTTGGGTCGGGTCCCAGGTCCTAGGATCCGAGTAGCCCCGTGAAGACCTCTATAAAGGATTAAACATGTTGATCAGCGCTGATCACGAGAGAAACATATGAAAACACACAGCACGTGCAGAGGAGGCTCTCCTGGGGCTGCTGCCGCTGGTCAAAGCCTCCAATAAATATCTGTAGGTGCATGCATAACTTGATGTCTTCAATATGAAATGCAATATACAGAAAAAACTATTTTCAAATTTCTTGTTCATGGCTAATTCTTCCCCAGGTTGAGTGGCTGTAAGCTGTCAAAGAAAAGCTGTGAAGCTCTGGCCTCAGTTCTCAGCTCCCAGTCCTCTAGTCTGCGAGAGCTGGACCTGAGTAACAACGACTTGGAAGATCCAGGTGTGAAGCTGCTCTCTGCTGGACTGGAGAGTCCACACTGTAGACTGGAGAGTCTCAGGTCAGTATCCCTTAAGCCCATGGTACACCAATCAAACCTTCTCCAACAAACACAGACAAGCACAGATGTTTGTTTGGTGCCCCGTTGCTGGCTGTCGTTGTTTGGAATTGTTTGGAGATGTTTGGTCAGATTCAACATGTTCAATCCTTTATAGAGGTCTTCACAGGTCTACTCGGGTATTACACATAATGATAGAATAGATAGTGATAGAATCGGACCCGACCCGGACTCTAATTGATCATAATAAATATGGACCCGGACCCGTACGGGTCTTGGGTCGGGTCCCAGGTCCTAGGATCCGAGTAGCCCCGTGAAGACCTCTATAAAGGATTGAACATGTTGATCAGCGCTGATCACGAGAGAAACATATGAAAACACACAGCACGTGCAGAGGAGGCTCTCCTGGGGCTGCTGCCGCTGGTCAAAGCCTCCAATAAATATCTGTAGGTGCATGCATAACTTGATGTCTTCAATATGAAATGCAATATACAGAAAAAACTATTTTCAAATTTCTTGTTCATGGCTAATTCTTCCCCAGGTTGAGTGGCTGTAAGCTGTCAAAGAGAAGCTGTGAAGCTCTGGCCTCAGTTCTCAGCTCCCAGTCCTCTAGTCTGCGAGAGCTGGACCTGAGTAACAACGACTTGGAAGATCCAGGTGTGAAGCTGCTCTCTGCTGGACTGGAGAGTCCACACTGTAGACTGGAGAGTCTCAGGTCAGTATCCCTTAAGCCCATGGTACACCAATCAAACCTTCTCCAACAAACACAGACAAGCACAGATGTTTGTTTGGTGCCCCTTTGCTGGCTGTCGTTGTTTGGAATTGTTTGGAGATGTTTGGTCAGATTCAACATGTTCAATCCTTTATAGAGGTCTTCACAGGTCTACTCGGGTATTACACATAATGATAGAATAGATAGCGATAGAATCGGACCCGACCCGGACCCTAATTGATCATAATAAATATGGACCCGGACCCGTACGGGTCTCGGGTCGGGTCCCAGGTCCTAGGATCCAAGTAGCCCCGTGAAGACCTCTATAAAGGATTGAACATGTTGATCAGCGCTGATCACGAGAGAAACGTATGAAAACACACAGCGCGCACAGAGGAGGCTCTCCTGGGGCTGCTGCCGCTGGTCAAAGCCTCCAATAAATCTCTGTAGGTGCATGCATAACTTGATGTCTTCAATATGAAATGCAATATACAGAAAAAACTACTTTCAAATTTCTTGTTCATGGCTAATTCTTCCCCAGGTTGAGTGGCTGTAAGCTGTCAAAGAGAAGCTGTGAAGCTCTGGCCTCAGTTCTCAGCTCCCAGTCCTCTAGTCTGCGAGAGCTGGACCTGAGTAACAACGACTTGCAAGATCCAGGTGTGAAGCCGCTCTCTGCTGAACTGGAGAGTCCACACTGTAGACTGGAGAGTCTCAGGTCAGTATCCCTTAAGCCCATGGTACACCAATCAAACCTCCAACAAACACAGACAAACACAGATGTTTGTTTGCTGTCCCGTTGCTGGCTGTCGTTGTTTGGAATTGTTTGGAGATGTTTGGTCAGATTCAACATGTTCAATCCTTTATAGAGGTCTTCACAGGTCTACTCGGGTATTACACATAATGATAGAATAGATAGCGATAGAATCGGACCCGACCCGGACCCTAATTGATCATAATAAATATGGACCCGGACCCGTACGGGTCTCGGGTCGGGTCCCAGGTCCTAGGATCCGAGTAGCCCCGTGAAGACCTCTATAAAGGATGAACATGTTGATCAGCGCTGATCACGAGAGAAACGTATGAAAACACAGCGCGCGCAGAGGAGGCTCTCCTGGGGCTGCTGCCGCTGGTCAAAGCCTCCAATAAATCTCTAGGTGCATGCATAACTTGATGTCTTCAATATGAAATGCAATATACAGAAAAAACTATTTTCAAATTTCTTGGTCATGGCTAATTCTTCCCCAGGTTGAGTGACTGTAAGCTGTCAAAGAGAAGCTGTGAAGCTCTGGCCTTAGTTCTCAGCTCCCAGTCCTCTAGTCTGCGAGAGCTGGACCTGAGTAACAACGACTTGGACGATCCAGGTGTGAAGCTGCTCTCTGCTGGACTGGAGAGTCCACACTGTAGACTGGAGAGTCTCAGGTCAGTATCCCTTAAGCCCATGGTACACCAATCAAACCTTCTCCGACAAACACAGATGTTTGTTTGGTGCCCCGTTGCTGGCTGTCGTTGTTTGGAATTGTTTGGAGATGTTTGGTCAGATTCAACATGTTCAATCCTTTATAGAGGTCTTCACAGGTCTATTCGGGTATTACACATAACGATAGAATAGATAGGGATAGAATCGGACCCGACCCGGACCCTAATTGATCATAATAAATATGGACCCGGACCCGTACGGGTCTCGGGTCGGGTCCCAGGTCCTAGGATCCGAGTAGCCCCGTGAAGACCTCTATAAAGGATTGAACATGTTGATCAGCGCTGATCACGAGAGAAACGTATGAAAACACAGCACGCGCAGAGGAGGCTCTCCTGGGGCTGCTGCCGCTGGTCAAAGCCTCCAATAAATCTCTGTAGGTGCATGCATAAGAGAGGAGAGAGAGGAGAGGAGAGGAGAGGGGAGGAGGAGAGAAGAAGAGGAGGGGAGAGGGGGAGAGGAGGGGAGAGGAGAGGAGAGGAGAGGAGAGGGGGAGAGAAGAGGAGGGGAGAGGGGAGAGGAGAGGAGGAGAGAAGAGGGGAGGGGAGAGAAGAGGGGAGGGGGGGAGAAGAGCAGAGGAGGGGAGAGAAGAGGAGGGGAGACGGGGAGAGGAGGGGAGAGGGAAGAGAGGAGAGGAGGAGAGAATAAGAGGAGGGGGGAGGGGGAGAGGAGAAGAAAGGAGGGGAGAGGGGGAGGAGAGAAGAAGAGGAGGGGAGAGGGGGAGAGGAGAAGAGGAGAGGAGAGGAGAGGGGGAGAGGAGGAGAGGAGAGGAGGGGGGAGGGGGAGAGGAGGAGAGGAGAGGAGAGGAGAGGAGAGGAGGAGAGCACCGCCAGCGGCACCACCCCGCTGGGCACAGACACCCAGGCCAGCCACCCCAACCCCCAGACTATCACCACCCAGGCTAAGTGCCCCTCTGCTGGGCAGACACCCAGGGCAGCCACTCCCACCACCACGCTGCCACCACCCGCCCTGCCCCTCACCCTGCCCGGGTCCCACACCCCCGGCTGAGACCCCCCTCCAGAACCCCGCGCACCAGGCGGACCCGGTGCATGGTGCGACGCAGTAAACAAACTCATGTTTCCCTCGTCACCAGTCATGCTGGACATCAGTACAAGTGTGAGATCTGTGGTGAGATATTTCGTTTTAACCTTTAAATAAGTCCATTTACTAGAGAGTAAATTGTAACAGAGTTTATTTACAAAAACAAAAGTCCACACACGGATCCGGATCACTCTCATTCCCGCAAATATGTAACGTAGCCTACGTAAATACAGTGTTGTGTAGTGGACAGGTCCGCCCATAAGGGGCGGTAAAGGGGTAAGCTTCCAGGGGCGTCGCCACTAGGGGGGGGCGCTGGAGCCAGGCATTTTTTTTTTTTTTTTACACTAAAATATATCTCCCATCCTGAAAATGCGGCAACTAATTTATTTTTTGCAAGGAGTCGAACAAATACACAAAACACAGCAGCAGTAACAAGGCATGCTTGGGCAGGAGTGCTCCTGTGGAAAATAGTGCCATTCTGATGTAATCCCCCATCCGACCAGTGCAGTGAGAGGCAGCAATGTGCCGCAAGGCATCTAGTCTGCCGGAAAGCCAAAAGAAGAAGAAGAAGAACAAGGCAGGCTTGGGGCGGACCATTTTGCTTGGGGCAGCAGCGCAGGGACCATTTATGGTGTAACACACAACACAGACAGGTGATAGCAAACAAAACAAGACCGGTGATGGCAAAACTCCAGGAGCAAAACAAAAGTCAGGATGCCAAAATCGCAAGGCATAAAAAAAAGCGGGAGCAGGCAAGGGCTTTAGACCCAAATAATAATCTGTTAACAAACTTTTTTCAGTCAGCTCCGAAAGCTGCAGCGTTGATATGAGTAAAGCGCGTATGGGGGGGGGGGGGGGGGGGGGCATAGTGGCTGGACCCTTCCAGGGGCACTGCCATCTCTCTGGGCGGCCCTGGTAGTGGAAGCGATCTTCTTGCTCTATTATGACCAGAATGGGTGTTGTTCAAACTGAACATTTATTTCTTCAACATGCTGCAGCAGAAAGGGAGATAAACAGCGGACACTATTTTCATAGTTAAGCTATGAAGTAGCCTACTTCCCCCCGCAGCATCGTGACATTGAATGAAAGTATAGGCTATAATTAGGCCTATCTTTACATTTAAACATATACATAGCAAAAATAAAAAATAGAAATAGAAGTAGACTATGTCAGTGTTTTCCCCTGAATAGCTGAGAAAGTGGACACTGTCAATACTTAGCACTGTGAAGCTGATACAATTCAGGTGGCGGTAATGCAACATTTAAGGATGCCAACCGCCATAAAACACAGAAGAAGAAGCTGAGAAAAAGGAAGTGCTGTGGGGTTGCAGCTGGTGAAAACCGTCTATACATTGACAATAAACTGGACTGGGCTAAGAACACTGAAGCACTCTACAAGAAGGGGCAAAGCCGTCTCTACTTCCTGAGACGGCTGAGGTCCTTCAACGTCTGCCGGACCATGCTGAGGATGTTCTATGAGTCGGTGGTGGCCAGTGCCTTCCTGTATGCTATCATGTGCTCGGGCAGCAGGCTGAAGGCAGCGGACGCCAACAGACTGAACAAACTGATCCGTAAGGCCAGGGACATTGTGGGGCTGGAGCTGAGCTCTCTGACAGCGGTGTCGGAGAAGAGAACGCTGACCAGGCTACACTCCATCATGAACAATGACTCTCACCCACTCCACGGCGTGCTGGTCAAACACAGGAGCACGTTCAGTGAGAGGCTGATCCCACTCAGATGCACCACAGAGAGGCACAGGAAATAATTCCTGCCTGTGAAGTAGCCGGCGTCCCGTGTTGTGCACAACCACGCTCTGACGTATGTGTGCGCATCTGCGTGACAGGTCTACCTGAGATTGTGAGGAATACTTTTTCTTTTCTTCTCTTTTTACATAGAAAACACTGCATTCTGGCGGGCAATGATCTAACGCAGTAATGCAGCCTTTCTTGGATTAGTAACTGTAATATAATTACTGTTTTGGAAATTGTAACGCCTTATATTACTTTGTTATTGAAAAAGTAAGTAATTACAGTAACATGCCCAACACTGTTTATATTTCATCGCGTGGTGAGTACACAAGTCAAAACATGTACATGTGAGTGTTTCTGGCGCTGTTAGAATTTGTATTTTGGGTGACTGAACGGCGATACCATAAGCCGCTTTCAGACATGCCTTGGAATTCGGGAGTTACAGTATCTAGAGGCTAGAGGGCATCCGGATGGCGGTGTATGTATGTATGAACACATTTTGGTGAGCTATGCGCGCTCCCACGACCCTCCTACTATCCGGAGGTAAGACAACCTCGAGCCCTTGTATCAGGGACGGATTGTCCCACCCCCCCCTCCCCCCCCAAGAGCTCGGTGAAGTAGCCAGCTCAGTGAGTGCATGAGGAGAGGGAGAGAGACAGAAAGCCAGCGTGGCAGATTATTATTATACTGTATGTGAATGAGCGAGCAAAAACAACATCATGCCGTTTCAGTTTTTCCAAATGAAGCTCGAACCTGCTCCGTGTGTGTCAGCCAACAGGCTACATGTTGCTGGATTGAAATGCTCATGGCTTTGATCTTATTTCATTTCTGCATAGCTTCGCACAGCACACACATTTAATTAGCATTTTTGGACGCGAGGGTCGTCCTGCTTCCCAGTATTGGACATCGCTAGGTAGGGTATCTGGATATGGTTGCGTTCATGCCTTTGATTTAATGTTTACACAGCATTTGTGAAGATTCACGTGTAGAACCGCAAATTCCAAGTAGCGTCAAGTCAGGCAGTATAAATGGAAACTTCAGGGTATAACCTTCGCAATAATAGCAATTAAATTAAGTAAATGCACGTGTAATGTTTTTTTGTGTGTGTTATCCAAAAGATACAGAACAGAGATAAACTGGAAGAATATCTGCTCCCTTCGAAAAGTCAATTTTAACCCGTAGTGAGTCGACCGTTCGGATTTCTTGTTACTAAGCAATACAACATTGATTTTATTTTTAAGGTAAAAACGTCTAGCTTCCTGTATTCTGTATAATTCTATTGGGGTTGACGCATTTTAGGACTGAACATAGCAAAGACCTGTTTTATTTTTAGCGCTTGAGACTCGAGGAAATAGATGCATCTGGGCGTGAGTTGTAGGGTTGTTTAATTAATTACTAACGTTATGCGCAAACGATTATATGCCGTGAACGTTAGCAGTTATCGCCCATTATCTATTTTTAGCAACTTGTTTTCAGACTTTGCATGTCATGATAGTTTGTTGAATGTCAATGCGATTCACTTAACACATTCACTGCCAGCCGTTTTTCAATACTGTAGTTAGCTTCTGCCAGAGGTTTTTTTTGAGGATTCTGGCTCATCTTTCAAGAGCCGAGGATTCGTTTCTGTTAGGATTTTGTGAACACACAATATCTCAAAAGAACTAATAGAATGTGTGCTTTCTCTGTCTAAAAGAGTTAGTTTGTAGAGTTAGTAGTTATGTAAGCATTAGCAGTTGAATACAGCATGGTTTCAGCGTCTGAAAATTTATTCAGAGATAAACGGCTTTTTGTGAAATTCGATAGAACAGTCACTTTAACCATTCATTTTTGGCATCAGTAAGACGTCAGACATCTAAACAATAGTTTTGAACAGTAATTTCCTCCATAACAGCAGGAAACACCCCTCTCTTTCAAACTCCTCCCTCCGTGTGTGTCTTCTTGGCTGCAGCGGCCGTGTCACAAGCTCGTTTCTGTTGCTGCTGTAACCTCGCGTCACCAGTCTCACTGCTTTGCTGCTGCTGTGCCTGTCTGCTGGCGGCACAGCAGCTTCATCAAAGCTCTCAGAACCCCGTGCGTGTTTCAAAGTGTGTTCCACCCGTAATCTATTATGCAAATTTGCAAAACCCCACCGCCAGCTCCCAAGCGCGAAAGCGTTTTCGCCAATCCATTTTCATGAGAATGGCTTCCTCACTTTTTGCTTGCCTTCCTCTAGAATGGAGAGCACTGTCGCCACTTAGTGGGTCGGTGGAATGGGTTGTACACGTTCGGTAGCTCAAATATTTTTATAGGAGACGTGGGGGGCATTGATCCACGTAGCACCGTCAAAAAAAATTTTTTTTTTTTTGACGTCTCAACTCGTCGTTGGCAGTGAACCGTTGGATTTTTTTTGACGAGTCAACTCGCCATTGGCAGTGAACGTGTTAAAGCAGCTACGAGCAAGATTTTCAATTGTTATTAAACAGTCTGAATGTAATATTGATGCATCACATCTTACCCTATAATAGTAGCTGAGACCAAAGCCTTGTGAATCGGAGATTGCTCTCTTGATGATTATAGAGTCTGTGTCTGGCTTCCGGCGGGCCGGATAGACCAGGAAGTGAAATGAAACGTTTTACGGCAGCTGCCTGCCTTCAACCGTTTCGCTCTTCCTAGCAACATACCATAAACAAGGAGAACGCCATGCTCGCTATATCCAGGGGCTTGCTACTCTCGCGAACATCTCTCGTTATATTCTAACAGTTTGTTTGGAAGTAATTTTGTTATTTTGTGGTTATGGCCGAAGTGGCTGCCGCAAACCGTTTCATTTCACTTCCTGATCTGCCCCGGCCGCAGACAGACTAGTCATCAAGACAACACTGGCCGATTCACTCGGTGTTCAAGCGAGACTACTCTGCGTTGGTCTCGTCTACTATTAGAGGTAAGATGTGAGGCATCGATATTAAAATTAGACTGTTTAATAACAATCGAAAACCTTGCTCGTAGCTGCTTTAAGGCTATGCTCAGACAGTGAAGTACAGCTGTGTGGTCATCAGTTTTCACAACTCCCCATTGTGTGGTCATGTCCAAATTCCCCCCACCCCTGCCCCCTCTCTACTTTACACCCTACTTTACATGCTCCACATGTATGAAAGCAACATGCCTCATGTCTGAAAGGGTACACTTCACATATCCCCCGGGTCAGGCTCAGGGCAAGGGAATTGGAGGAATAACACTCCAACCTGACAGGAGGAACTAAATACAGTACCAGCTACAATTGTGCAGCCTACACATTTGAGGCCATAGAGACCTCCCAGGAAGCTACAGGATGAGGAACCAAATAAATTTAACTGAGCAAAATATCTCAATAACAAAAAACAATGTCTGACTCAGAGAAATGGAGAGAAATCAATATCATCATTCAAACCAGGGAAGGTGGTTGATTTTAGGGTTACAATCCAAAAAGTTTCTCTTTGGAGGAGATGTTTGAGTCTATCCCCTCCTCTGGCAGATTTGGGGATGACTTCTATTGTCATGAAATGCCATGCATTTCAGTGTTGGGCCTCTACCCTGATGAAGGCTCTCTGTAGCTGAACGCGTTGGTCTGTTTAATTGTGTAAGATTTAGCCATGCCACAATAAAGGCTTTTTAACTTTTCTACCTGAAACAGAGTGGCCTTGGATTTTTCAAGTTTTTCCTGTACTCTACTCCATTTTTTGACTTTTACAAGGATCCAACTTGAACTTTTTCTCATGCTTCTCTCCACCCTCACCAAAGAGCACCTGTTTCAGTGATTTTACTAAGGACCCACGCAGCGCTTCCTCATCCCTTCTGTTAAATAAGGTTTGACTGAGCTCCAGCTAAATTGTCAAGTATTGCAGTCTGCTTGCCACCCAGGCACTTACTATATGTAGCCTACTTAATTTATATGATATAAATGTAACCAAACAGGTCGGCTTTGTGCACACAGGATAAGTAGGTTAATGTTTTTGGGGAGAGAGATCCTTTATTGATTTGTTTGGGAAGAGGGTTTACTCTGACCACATTTGAGAACTGAACTGAATTGAAGAAACTGAATTTCTACCTTTTGCTGTACAGTACCTCCAATACACTGGATATTGGGTTTGCATTCTCACTCTGATTATGTAAGGGTTAATGCACGACGAGGTGTCCATTATCAGAAATTATTGGACGACGTGGAGATGTAAACCGTCCGAGGTGAAGCCGCGAAGTCCAATAATTTCCGATAATGGACACCTCGAAGTGCATTAACCCGCTTATACCATGGTCACTTGGCAAAGAAACAAAACAAAACAACAACATTTATATTTCTATGCATTTTGCAATCAAAATCTAGTTTTCATAACCTTGAATATGAGTTGAGAACCGGCGAGACAAAATAGTCCCCTCAGCTGCTCAAGATTAGGCTATCATTGGATAAAATGGCCGCTTAGTGCCTGCACCTGGCGCAATTCTAGAGTCAAGCTAACTAATAATTTAGCCAATTGTATGTAACATATGAAATAAAAGCAAACGGCAATGTCTAAGAATGCAACGCCATGTAACTGGCTCGTTAATTCTCGCATTCAAGGGAATTACATTAACGTCTGCGGGTCTTATATATGTAAATGGCTGGCGCTGCGCTCGGAGGAGACTGAAAACCATCAGCTTTCTATGTTGGAGTCCAGGTATGTTTTGTGCAAGGACGTCTCTCAGTGTGTTGCTGTTAACTGCCAATTTCGTTGTTTTCTTTTTGTTGATCTTGTCTTTTTCCTCTTCAACTTGACTTGGTATCAGTGATAGAGGCAGCGGGCGCTCTCCCAGAGCGCCTGGCTGCTGCTTGCTGCAAGTTGTAAACAGAGGGTTTGACAGCTGAGAGCCCGGCTTCTGTCAGCTGACCAGAACAAAAATCTGATTTCTAAATAGCCGTTATTTATTATACACCTATAAAAGTGCCATATTAAGGGTTAACGGTGGTAACGGCTCTGTCGTGGTCGTAATCCTGGCACATTGATATGAACGGTGAACAGACCATTTAGCTAGGTGTACTGTACATTATCACTGTACATTATCACAAATTAATGGACACCTTGCAGCCAATCAGAATCGAGTATTCACCCAGACCATGGTATAATGCTTGTAAACATTCTGCTTGGTGGTTCAAAAAGTGGCCCCCGGTCAAAGCAAGTTGAGTATCCATTTACATTACATTACTTTTATTTATTTTATTTATTCGTTTATTGAACAGGGACAAATGCATTGAACTTTATTTCATATGACCTACAAAACAGATGTCATGCATACAGGTTTCTAGCCGAGGCTAATTTGCAACCCTTGTCCCTGCTTATGCCTTTACTATTAAAACAAAAGTTCAAGAGAAAAATTAACACAGTACCAAAACGTTAAAAACGAACCATATAAAACAGAACAAAATAAAGACAAAAACAAAAAGCAAAAACACAAAACAGATAAGGACAGAAAACTAAAATAGTACAATACTAAAAGTCAATGTTCACCGGCTTGTTTCAGTTTCAGCCATTGTTTTGCTTGTGTGTTAAATACGGTGAATTCTGTCAATCTTTTTATTTCAGGTGGTAATGTGTTCCATAATTTGGTACCTATTACCGAGAAGGATGACTGTTCTGCGTTTCGCTGTTCTACAGTTCCCGCTTGCTGCACCCCTAGTTCTAATACCACCGTCTTGTTTGTTTATTAACTGGCAAAGTATCTCTGGAGAAAGGCTGTTCACACATTTAAAAATAAGTTTTAAAAATGAGAAGCCGACAAAACTGTCGGCATACATTATGTAATTTGGCAGACGCTTTTATCCAAAGCGACTTACAATAACACATTTTTGTCAGCAATAGAGCAGTCAACTATGCAACACAGTCTATGACAACTACAACTTCTGAAGGAATAGTGGTAAAGTTAAGTTAGTGAGTAGTTAGTAAGGTTTTTTTTGGGCGAGAGAGAGAAAGAAGTTAGTTTCAAGAAGGGCACAGATGGAGCCTGAAAAGGTGTGTCTTTAGTCTTTTCCGAAAGATCGAGAGTGATTCAGAAGGTGGAAGCTCGTTCCAACATTGAGGTGCCAGGGACGGGAAGAGTCGCGAACGGGATGAGCGACTTTTGAGGAGGGGCGAGGCGACCTGCACTGGTGGAGGAGCGGAGGGAAGGGTGAGAGATTTGGAGCCTGACCATAGATTGTAAGTACAGAGGGGCTGTCTGGTGTACTGCCCTGTAGGCCAGAACCAGTGTTTTGAATTTAATGCGTGCCGAGATGGGAAGCCAGTGAAGGTCCCGGAAGAGGGGAGTGACATGAGAGAATTTTAGGTTGGTTGAAAACCAGATGGGCTGCAGCGTTCTGAATGAGCTGAAGCGAACGGATGTCAGCGGCAGGAAGGCCGGCCAGAAGCACGTTAGTCCAGGCGGGAGATGATACTGGACCAGGAGTTGTGTCGCTTCCCTGGTGGGAAACGGGCGGATTTTGCGGATGTTGTACAGGGAGAACCTACAGGAGCGTGCTTTCGCAGCAATGTAGGGCGAGCAAGACAGCTGGTTGTCAATGATCACCCCAAGGTTCTTAGCTGCTTGGGAGGGAAGTACAGTGGTATTTTCAATGGAGATGGAGAGGTCTGCTAGAGGGCACTCTTTCCCTGGGAGGAAGAGTAACTCAGTCTTACCTATCATTGTAGACTACAGGAGGGGGGGGGGCGCACACCCCCCAATCACCATCAACGGCACAGTGGTGGAAAGGGTGGACAGCTTCAAGTACCTGGGAGTCAATATCCACCAGGACCTGACATGGGCCGGCCACACCGCCACTGTCGTCAAAAAGGCCCAACAGCGAATACACGGACTCAAGCGCCTGAAGAAATTCGGGCTAAGGAAAGAAATCCTCAGGGACTTCTACAGAGGCACCATTGAAAGCCTGCTGACTGGCGGCTTCACCACCTGGTACGGGAACTGTACCACCATGGACCGCAGGGCGCTACGGAGAGTGAGACGCGCGGCACAGCACGTAACAGAATGTGAGTTGGCAGATCTGCATGAACTGTATAAACAGCGGTGCCTCAGGAGGTCCCTGAAGATCATCAAAGACACAAACCATCCCCACAACAGCCTGTTCTCCCTGCTACCCTCAGGGAGAAGATACAGGGTTCCGAAAGCACGCACAAATCGCTTGAGGAACAGTTTCTTCCCGCAGGCCACGAGACTCCTTAACATACACAAATAGTGTAGTAGCCGCACTGTACCGTACTGTAGCTGCTACCATTACGTATGTCTAACGTTTAATTGTATGTTTAATAAGGAATATGCTATTTGCACCTGTATGTCAAATACGCCGAATTTAAAATGCCGAGTTTAATTGTATGTTTAATAAGGAATATGTTATTTGCACCTGTATGTCAAATACGCAGAATTTAAAATGTTTAAGCACGTCTAAAGTATGCACCCGACACGTGCACCTATGTGCAGTGAATATGCCACTGTCTCTGACTTGTCTTATCACTATACTGCCTTATGCTTGTTGTGTCTCTTGTTGTTTTTGCACCCATATGCCCTGTTATATTTGTTATATTTGTACTATTTGCACTATGTTGTAAACGGAGTCCACAGCACAAGAATTTCACACGTGATACTTGTACCATGGAGTGACAATAAAAATCTTGAAATCTTGAATCAGTCGTAGTATCCCTGCTTTAGCCCATAGCACACCAATCGAACATTCCCCAACTGCCAGCATTGTTGTTGTGCTTTAACCTGATCAACAGATAACCATTTACCTCCTGCTTTACATACAGATAACTATCAGCAGACGAACACCTGTGGGTGATTTTCTCTGTCCATGTATTTTTTAAACCAGGTGTGATACCAACATTTAGCCCTTCATAGCCCCTCTGAATGACTTTCCATGAGGGCATTTCATTCTTTCCTCTCTGTGCTGCCTCAGTTGTTGAAACCTGAAAAAGTAGAAAGGACTTCTAATATTCTGTCAGACAGTGAGTAGGGAACTCTCAAACTGCAGCACATAACCACAGAGCTGACCAGCCAACTGTATGAGGTAGTAACCGTTTTGCTAGAATTTGACGGCATTATCACAACTGTTTGTGTGTGTGTGTGTGTGTGTGTGTGTGTGCAGTTTGTCAGGCTGTCTGCTTACAGAGGAAGGCTGTGCTTCTCTGGCCTCAGCTCTGAGCTCCAACCCCTCCCATCTGAGAGAGCTGGACCTGAGCTACAATCATCCAGGAGGCCCAGGAGTGGAGCTGCTCTCTGCTGGACTGGAGGATCCACACTGGAGACTGGACTCTCTCAGGTATATATTTAAAAAGCATCACCCTCCCCTATTTCCTCCAGTGACCCCTCCATAAATAACGAACGGCCCCTATTATATGGAAAACCCTTCATAGGGAAGGTTTTGTTTCTGTCCTCAAATAGAATACTCTGGTCTGACTTTGTTTGCCCCACAGTGTGGACCATGGTGGAGTCCAGTGGTTGAAACCAGGCCTGAGGAAGTGTAAGTGTTTGTCTCCTTAATAATAATGCACGACCGTCTGTCTGTATGTTCTCTGTTTATCACACATCTCCAGAGCCGTTCGTCCGATCGACTTCAAACTTGCCGAGTGTGTTTCTGAGACACTGAGAAAATGCAGTGTTGAATAGTGCAAATTAGACATGCGCAGATGTTCAATATTAATACTTTTAGACAAGATTTTAACTATAAGCACTGCCCCACTGGGATGCGCTGGCGAACAACCAGCGAGCCGGAAGCTGTGTGGCGCTGGCGGAGCTTAATAATATATGTGAAATTTGTGGACCTATAGGAGGTAAATCTGTGCATGGATTTTATTTTCTCCAGCGGATATCTTAAGGCTGCAACACACCACCAAAACTTCAAAAGACAAAGAATGCCGACTGTTGCATCACCTCACGTCTCCTGTGTCGCGGCCAAAAATGTGCACTTGCAACACACTGCAAAGACAACAGTCAACTAGTATAGCACATACGTTACTGTGACTGCATGAGACCATAGTCAAGTCAAGTTTATTTGTATAGCCCTAATTCACAAGCATGTCTCAGAGGACTTCACAGAAAATATGTCTAGCTAATTCTAGCTGACACAACAGTAGCAATTACAGTAGTAAGGAAAACACATTGAACAATCATATGATAGAGAGATATAGAAAATATAGAAATATAGAATAGAAAGGGTGCCATGCTTTAGGGTAGAATGGGTGCCATGCTTTAGAATAGTGGGGGAGGAGAGATCAGGAGAGGGAAGAGGTGGTGCAGGGGAGGGAGAGCAGGAGGAATGTGAGAGAGAGCAGGAAAGTAATGAGGTGGGGAGGGAATGGGAAATATGGGGGAGGAGAGAGCAGGGAAGGGGAGGAGGTGGGGGAGGAGCAGGGGAAGGGGAAAGAGAGAGCAGGAGAGGGGAGGAGGGAGGGAGAGCGTGGGATGTGGGGGAGGAGAGTGCAGGGAAAGGGAGAAGGTGGGGATGGAATGGGAAATGTGGGGGAGGAGAGAGGAGGGAAGGAGCAGGGGAAGGGGGAAAGATAAAGGGAATGGGTGCCATGCTTTAGAATAGTGGGGGAGGATAGTTCAGGAAAGGGAGGAGGTGGGGAGGGAGAGCAGGGGGGGAGTATGAGAGAGAGTATGAGGAGAGAACAGGGAAAGGAGGGGATGCCATGCTTTAGCATACGGCCCGCGGGCCGTATGTTGCCCATGTATGAGCTAATCTATCTCCTAACCTAAGCTATTCTAACCTACCGGCATCCCTCTACCAGTGATGGAGGGCACCGATGCCCCCCACCCCGGCCCCCGCCCCCACACACATAAGGCGTGTGAGAGAAGGCCAGGCCGGGACACAGCGGCCCCCCCTCACCCCCAGTGCGCACCACATGGATTGCCTCAGTGACTTGTTGGCTGAGGAGGAACCTTGTGAGGGCCGATGTGCTGTAGGGGCCCAACTATGGACCCCCTCTGGGGACCCCCCTCCGGGACAGGCCGAGAAGATGCCGGGCTAACCATTTACAGAGTTTCACATTATAGAAATACAATTTACAAAACAGAAAATTGAAAATGTAAATAGGAGTCCAACAAAAGCAATACGAAAATGTAGTCTTTAAATGATCCTAAGATCAGGGAAGAAAGTTGAAAGTGTAAAAAGGTAGATTCCAAAAAGAAATAGAAAATTGAGTCTTTAAGTGTTAGTAAGTTCAGGAAAAACTAGCTAATTAGCTAGCTGAAAAGGGGGAAAATGATCAGGAGTTCCACGAGGGTGATCTGAGGGATCCATGAGTCCGCATTGGTGGCATCAACCAAGATGAGATGAGGGGAGGATAGGGGTCGGTGGTGATGATGAGGCCGGGGAAGGGGGGGAGGGCGTTAGGAAGGTGCAGGAGTAGTGGGTAGATGGGCCAGAGTGACAACAGGTGGCCAGGACGGTGGCGGTCGACGGGCGGGCGGGGTGTAAGTCAGGCCAGTGAAGGACACCTGAGGAGGAGAGAGAGAAGAGGGGAGAGCCAGTACGAAGGAATCTGCACAGAGGTGGAACTAAGTTTCTAAGGATATTAGATATTCTGTCCATACTACTAGGATGACTAATACTATACTGCTAATTCAGGTCTAGGTAGTCTAGGTCTAAGTTTAGACTGATCCTGCTGGCTTGAGATAGCTCGCTCAGCAGTTCAGGACTAAGTTTATTCACCAGCTATTAGATTTTCTATCTAAGCTACTGGGTCGACTGATGCCATACCGAGCCACTTACTGCCCCCTCGATCCTATCCCTTCCTCTCTCCTCCAAACCATCTCACCTAACATATCTCCCTTCCTCACTACCTTCATTAACTCCTCTCTGTCCTCTGGTCTTGTCCCCCCTGCTCTAAAGACTGCAAGAGTCAAGCCTCTGCTTAAGAAACCCTCCCTTGACCCTACTGCTATTCACAACTACAGACCTGTCTCTCTTCTCTCATTCCTTTCCAAAACCCTCGAACGAGCAGCGTCCGAACAACTTTCTCTCTATCTCTCCCAAAATGACCTCCTGGACCCTCTGCAGTCCGGTTTCAAGGCCTCTCACTCCACTGAGACAGCTCTTCTTGCTGTCACAGAGGCCCTTCACACTGCTAAGGCCTCATCCCTCTCTTCTGTTCTTGTCCTCCTTGACCTGTCTGCTGCCTTCGATACAGTCAACCACCAAATCCTTCTTTCCACTCTGTCTGACCTCGGCATTTCAGGTTCTGCACTCTCCTGGTTTGCTTCCTACCTCTCAAACCGCTCATACCAGGTCTCATGGAGAGGGTCCCTCTCCAGATCCTGTCCTCTTACCACCGGTGTCCCCCAGGGCTCAGTCCTGGGCCCCTTACTTTTCCTTCTCTATATCAGATCTCTTGCCTATGTAATCTCTTCTCGTGGCTTTTCTTATCACTGCTATGCTGATGACACCCAGCTTTTCCTTTCCTTCCCCCCCTCTGACACTCAAATCGAGGCTCGCATCTCTGCATGCCTCAAAGACATTGGTGTCTGCCCACCACCTCAAGCTCAACCTTGGTAAGACAGAGCTACTCTTCCTCCCAGGAAAAGACTGCCCTCTCGCAGATCTCTCCATCTCCATTGACAACACCACTGTACTTCCCTCCCAAACAGCTAAGAACCTTGGGGTGATCCTTGACAACCAGCTGTCTTGCTCTGCCAACATAGCTGCTACAGCACGCTCCTGTAGGTTCTCTCTCTACAACATCTGCAAAATCCGTCCCTTTCTCACAAGAGAAGCGACTCAACTCCTGGTCCAGTCTCTTGTCTCCTCCCGCCTGGACTACTGCAACGTGCTCCTGGCCGGCCTACCTGCCACCGACATCCGACCGCTTCAGCTCATTCAGAACGCTGCAGGCGGTCTGGTATTCAACCAACCCAAATTCTCTCACGTCACTCCCCTCTTCCAGGAGCTCCACTGGCTTCCCATCTCGGCCCGCATCAAATTCAAGACACTGGTACTGGCCTACAGGGCAGTACACCAGTCAGCTCCCCTGTACCTGCAATCCATGGTCAGGTTCCAAACCTCTCAGCGCTCCCTTCGCTCCTCCACCAGTGCAGGTCGCCTCGCCCCTCCTTCGCTACGGGGGCTCAAAAGTCGCTCATCCCGATCTCGACTCTTCTCGTCCCTGGCACCTCAATGGTGGAACGAGCTTCCACCTTCGGTCAGGACAGCTGAATCACTGCCGATCTTTCGGAAAAGACTAAAGACACACCTTTTCAGGCTCCATCTGGGCCCTTCTTGATCTAACTTCGTTCTCTCTCTTTCTAAAAAAAAAAAAAAAAAAAAACTAACCTTGTTACCACTAACCTAAACTTGTACCACTGTTCCTTCAGAAGTTGTAGTTGTCATAGACTGTGCTCCATAGTTGATTGCTCTATTGCTGACAAAAAATGTGTTATTGTAAGTCGCTTTGAATAAAAGCGTCTGCCAAATGACGTAATGTAAATGTATATTATTAAATTAGGTCCAAGTCTAAGTTTATACCGATATTGCTGGCTTGAGACAGCCCGCTCAGCAATTCAGGATTATATATACTCAACAGCTAATAAATGTTTCCATTGAATGACACCATCAAACACAACCATATGATTGGGAAAATAAATGGGTTTTGAGTGTAGTTTTGAAGATTTCAATAGAGCCAGCTTCCCTAACTAACCATAGGACTGTGCATATAAACCAGATACAGTACACGAAACAAAGCAGTGTTTGCCAATATCTGATAAAAGATAGTTGCAAATGGCACTGCTGTTGTCAGGCCTTGCCTGGTCTTTTGCTTGTGAAAGAATAAAGGAAGAAGTAGATGCATAAATATAAGGAGAAGCTGAACTAAATGTGTCATATCATACAGGCTCAAAGGGCTTTCCTGAAGCCCATGCTGTTGTGAAGATTTCGAGTGACATCACTGATGATATTACTCACGCCCACCTACTTAGCCATCACCACTGAGTGACATCACTGATGATATTACTCAGGCCCACCTACTTAGCCATCACCACTGAGTGACATCACTGATGATATTACTCAGGCCCACCTACTTAGCCATCACCACTGAGTGACATCATAGTTGTCATAACCAGCTTTTGTCCTATATCACTTGAAAGTTGCTCATTAAATAGACTCCTCGGACATAATAAACTTAACGACCTGATCTGTCAGAGGACCTATCGAGGACTGTTCTGCTTCTTTTACAACAGCGCCTCCAGTCATTATGTTGCAGTGGAACAAACTGTTAGGCTTTGCTTCTTATCAATGTAAGCTCTTTGGCACAAATGGTGATGTGTGTTGTTACAGCGTGTGCACATGTACGTTTTCATAGAACATCAACGTGAAACAGGGAGGAGTAACTGACAGGAGGGGAGCTTTAAAACCCCCATCAGTAACTTTTTCACATTAATATAACAGCTTTTTAGTCATTGAAGATGGTCCAGTGTATTCTAAGAGGCAGAATGTCCCCTCTATTGGTCACACACCGCCCTCCAAAGGCCTCTCCTGGCACTAAGCATTTTGTGCCTGCATCTCGTAGACAGCATGAGCGGCATACCGCGCATGCTCTGTACAGCGGAAGCGCTGTGTTCAGTAAAACAAGGAAGTAACTCGGTGCGGATTTGATATGAAAATGACGTTTGGATTATTATTTCATCATGTGGTGAGGGGGGCAACCTCCATTCCGACATACCCCTATTACGACAATCCTCTATTACGACATCCCCCTATTACGACATGCCTCTATTACGACATGCCCGACGTGCCCCTATTACGACACATTTTAGTACCGCCATTCCGACAGTTTAGGTTCGCCAACATAGCCTACATGCCCGCAACGGGGTCATGCCTATGTTCCCCGGGTTCTATGTTCCCCGGGTCCTATGTTCCCCGCTCCCGAAAAAGGGTCCTATGTTCCCCGCTCATGGGGCGAGTCGGCGAGTGCAAACAGCAAAATCTCGAGGTTGTGAGACTTCATTGAAAGACTGCATGAGGGAAAGCTCGAGTCTAATAGGCTCAGATATATGCACACATTCGAGTCTGACAGTAAAAATAAATTATAAGTTGGTGACTGCACAGCGGCAGCAGCAGCAGCAACATATTAGCCTACATTTTTCAGAGAGAGAGAGAGAGAGAGAGAGAGAGAGAGAGTGAGATCAATATTTGCAACATTCACGCAGCACAAATCGCCTCTGCCTATATAACCCACAGCCATGCAGAAGTTCTGTAAAGCCATTCAAATATATTGTTTAATTTCGCTTGATATAGCCTAGCCGCAGGGAAAGTATAGACTAAGTAAGAACTGGTGAGAAACTGCTGGCCGCCACCTATTAGCTGTCGGTGGAGGTGATTTCTCCGCTAAAGAAAGCCATTAATTAATTATTAATTATTAAAGCAGGCCTATTTGTTTTCGTTTCCTATATATTTTCGTTGTCATGTTAGGGTATCCGTTCCGTTCATTTCATGAAGTTAGAATTTAGCCTACAGTTAATGTGTTTTTGAGTTTGGTATTAGGCTATTGTATTTGATAAATAAGAGCCGCAAGCTAAAACAGACAGCCGGTGTAAAACTGTCAGGATCGGAGTTAGACATGTGGATCTATTCGCGGGTAGTTGAGGGCCAAGACACTCTCCAAGAGTAGGGGAGTTGTGGAACTTGATAGCTGGGGCTGCACTGTTCGAGGTTTGGGAACGGTTGCAGAGATTGCAGAGGTTGCAGGTTGCAGAAGTTGCAGGTTGCAGAGGTTGCAGAGGTTGATGTGATCCTAGTTTAGATTTATGAATCACTCGCCAGGACCTGCAGGAACAGGCCCTTATAGATCCGAATATGACATCACCTGTGTTATGACATCACCAGCGAAAGGCATGAAAGACACTTATGAATCATGACATCATCAGTGATCGATGACATCATAGTAGGAATGACGACGTCAAAGTAGGAATGATGACGTCATCCTAACAAAAACAGTTTGACCTTTTTTTCTATCACAATCCAGTCATATAAATGGAAAAATAACACATACAAATATATAGTTAATTTCCTCTGCACCTGTCGGATGCGACTTGGATGTGCGTGTTTTTAACTGTTTTAGATCAAAACAGAACATGCGGAGGAACACTCATATGAATAGTTAGTGATCGCCCTAATCAAAATTACCTGACAGCTCCATGGTGCTGAAACAGTGCACCGCAAGCATAATGGGCGAAGAAAAAATAAAACGAAATAATAAGTGTTATATCACTACGTGGCCGACAGATGCTTCTCTAGCCTGTATAAATGTTACAAATTGCTATAGGGAAAACTTTCGTATTGTGGCTGTGCCAGGAAAACGTGATCCTCCCGTCTCAAATCAAAAAGAGCCTTGATTGACTGGCTGCCCCTGTAAAATAAACAAATAGCCTATAGCCTATGGAAATCAGTGGTTATCAATTCAAGTCGCAGGCGAAAACTCGCAATGCAACTTGTGATGATAATAGCCTAGTAATGACATTTATATTAATTACCTCATGTCGGAATGGGGGAATGTTTGAAAAAGAAGTAAGGTGCCGCTACTGCGACAATGGAAAAAAAATTGTCGTAGTAGTGGCACGTTTGAAAAAAAATGGAAATGCCACCACTCCGACAATTAGACGTCAATGTCTAAGTAGAGGCATGTCGGAATAGCAGCATGTAACCATGTGGTGAGTACCCAATGTCACATGTACATAGAGCTTTCTGGTGCTGTGTTTTGTTGACTTTGAATGGCGATACTGATACAGACTATTGCACCCAGAGGGCGCAGTTTCCCCAATAGGAAAACTTGGAAAAGTTGCTGAATGGGGCTTTAAAGTCGAGCTGAACCCAAAAATGACTTTTATTTTATTTTAGTTCAAATACCTGGGTATGCAGTGCACCTATGCATGCCAAAAAAAATCACAAAAATCTAATTTCTTTAGTTTTTCACACTTTTTCACATCAAAAGTTCATTTTTCAAGATTTCATTCATAACCGTAAACTAAAGTTTGCTGAAGTCACATAGTACTATAACATTTCTACCCCATTTCATCCAATCATATCACGACATGGCAGCTGTCAATCAAATCTTCATTTCAGGATAATTTTCTCTTCTAAATGAAGGAGAAAATGGCGCCTAGTGCCTGTCATCTGGCAGAATTCCTATCCCATAAACTAACTACTAACTTGGCCATTTGTATGTTGATATACACAATAAAGAAAACGGTTATGCCTAAGAATGCAAAGAAATGTAACTGGCTCGTTAAAACTCGCATTCCAGGAATATTGTATTTACCACAATAGCGTTAATGGCGCGTGCTTGAGAGCCTGGTTGTCAGGGGTCGCACCTCGGAGATTCCAGGCCGATGGGCTGCACTCTCCGCTCCGGCAGCTGGCTGCCTGCAGCTTGCTGAGCTCCACTCAGCCACTAAACCTCACATCACCAGGCTCTTCCCGAGGAGAGCGCCGCAACATGCTGAATCCCACTCGATTTGGGGGTGGAACACGCCAGGATTGGCCAAAGCCCAATCCAGTCCCCAGAATTGTCAAATAAAATCATCGACATGCTACTATGACCCGCCTCTCAACCTGTCATCTCAGACAAGTTATGTTTTCAGTCTGAAACGGACTCTGACCCACGCGCCACTTGGGCTCCGAACGGGTTTGGGTTTAAGCACCACAGACACACTGTCAACCCCTATAGGAATATTATAGGGATATTAACACCCTCAGGTCACAGACACACTGTCAACCCCTATATGAATATTATAGGGATATTAACACCCTCAGATCACAGACACACTGTCAACCCCTATAGGAATATTATAGGGATATTAACACCCTCAGATCACAGACACACTGTCAACCCCTATAGGAATATTATAGGGATATTAACACCCTCAGGTCACAGACACACTGTCAACCCCTATAGGAATATTATAGGGATATTAACACCCTCAGGTCACAGACACACTGTCAACCCCTATAGGAATATTATAGGGATATTAACACCCTCAGGTCACAGACACACTGTCAACCCCTATAGGAATATTATATGGATATTAACACCCTCAGGTCACAGACACACTGTCAACCCCTATAGGAATATTATAGGGATATTAACACCCTCAGGTCACAGACACACTGTCAACCCCTATAGGAATATTATAGGGATATTAACACCCTCAGGTCACAGACACACTGTCAACCCCTATAGGAATATTATAGGGATATTAACACCCTCAGGTCACAGACACACTGTCAACCCCTATAGGAATATTATAGGGATATTAACACCCTCAGGTCACAGACACACTGTCAACCCCTATAGGAATATTATAGGGATATTAACACCCTCAGATCACAGACACACTGTCAACCCCTATAGGAATATTATAGGGATATTAACACCCTCAGGTCACAGACACACTGTCAACCCCTATAGGAATATTATAGGGATATTAACACCCTCAGGTCACAGACACACTGTCAACCCCTATAGGAATATTATAGGGATATTAACACCCTCAGGTCACAGACACACTGTCAACCCCTATAGGAATATTATAGGGATATTAACACCCTGGGGCCAGTTGCACCAACTGGTCTTACACTGGTCTTAAGCTAAGTTGGTCGTAACTTTACGACCTAACAGCTACGCCGGTTGCACCAAGACGGCTTAAGCCTTCTTTTCACTACGACCAGGCGTAACTCTTACGCCTGGTCAGGAGGAGGTGTAGCGCCTGCCTGTAACAGAGATCTCCGTGTCTTATCAGCGGAGACCTTTTTGAGTCCTTACCGTCATCGTCGTAACACATGATGTTACGACATCTTTGAAGCATGATGTTAGATTACAACAAACTAGTTGTGTGGCTTAGCCTTCCCAAATGTTGCCGTTAATTTTTTAGAATTTAATACATAGAATTGGGAATGTTACATTCAATTTAATTCAGACTGTCTGTCTGGCTCAATCGCCGCCATTTTCCCCCCGGAGCGAGAGAGGGTGGGAGGAGTGTAGTGTAGTGATGCACTTACAGTAGTGGCTGATAGAGCGTAGTGGCACAGTGACGCTCCAAGCAGGTCGCGAGGCACATTTTTGCAACATCATCCAATCAGGGGGCATTCCCTGGCAATTCACATGGACGCGCATTGCTACGACCAGCATAGTTAAGACCAGACGTAAGCCCTGTTGGTGCAACAGGCGTAAATCCACTCTAAAGACTGGTCTTAACTAAGACCGACGTAGGAGTTACGACCAGGCATAGTTAAGACCAGTTGGTGCAACCGGCCCCTGAGGTCTAAGGGTATTTTTTTGGAACTGAACGTCACCAAAGTGACATCGGGCGATGTCACTTTCGTGACACAAAACTAAATCAAATCGCCCATCCATCTAGGCAATTTTATTATAGGATATATAACATACTTGATTATCAGGCCGCTATGCGGCCTGATAATCTAGTTTGCTGGTATTATGCTGTGTGTGTGTGTGTGTGTGTGTGTGTGTGTGTGTGTGTGTGTGTGTGTGTGTGTGTGTGTGTGTGCGCATGTGTGTGTTGTTTGTGTGTGTGTGTGTGTGTAAGGTATCGGTAGGTGGCACTATGCCGAATTGCATGAAATCCGGCACTGAAATCCGTGATGTCCCCCTCAGCGCATTCCCCGAGTGTGAAGTCGATCCGCCGAATGGTTCTCGAGATAAACAAAATTTGTGTTGCCAGTAGGTGGCGCTATGCCAATTGCACAAATTCAGCACTGCACTCTATCAGGTCCCCCTAAGCCACACATGGGCAAAATACAGCCCACGCATGCGGTGTGGCCCACGATGGAATTGCATTTTTTTTTCCTTCTTCTTTTTTTCTTTTTTTTTTACAGTGCACCTGAACACAACATACAAGATACCTGCTGAATAAGTGTCCAAATGTTCATGTCATTCTGGCCAATACTCTACTTCTGTTATAACATTTCATTTCTAGCGGGCCTGGGGCCACATTTGGCCCCAGGCCCGGACTCAAAGAAAAACAAAACGACCCCCAAAAACTCAATAAAAGGCAGAATGATGTTAATAAATCTCATCTGCTACAGCCATTGGATTTGTATCACTATTATATCAGGAGATTAACAAGAAATTACCAATCACACCAGGAGAGAGGGTTAAAAATAATAATAATAATAATAATAATAATAATAATAATAATAATAATAATAATAATAATAATAATGATTGGATTTATATAGCGCTTTTCTAGACACCCAAAGCGCTTCACAGAAATCATTATTCATTCACACCATTCGTACCAGTGGTGGTAAGCTACAGGTGATGTAGCCACAGCTGCCCTGGGGAAGACTGATGGAAGCGTGGCAGCCATTTCGCGCCTACGGCCCCTCCGACCACCACCAACATTCATAGACATTCATACCCATTCATACGAGGCAATGAGGGTTAAGTGTCTTGCCCAAGGACACAACGACAACAGCTGGGAGGGAGCAAAAATAGGGTGACTCCCGTGAAAATCAGGAGTGTTGGCAGGTATGATCTCCAATGTGTGGCCCTTCACTTACTTGATGTAAGCCAGTATGGCCCTCAGGAAAAACATGTTGCCCACACCTGCCCCAAGCACTTTCCCCAAGTTTGAAGTTGATCGGACTAACGGTTATCGAGATAAAGCGCTTTCTGTGTTTGCCAGTAGGTGGTGCTATGCCGAATAGCATGAAACTTGACGTAAGGTGTGTGAGGGGGGGTGAGGTGTGTGTGGGGGGGTGAGGTGTCTGTGTGTGTTGGGGGGGGGGGGGTGAGCTGTCTGTGTGTGGGGGGTGAGGTGTGTGGGGTGAGGTGAGGTGTCTGTGTGTGGGGGGGGGTGAGCTGTCTGTATGTGTGTGTGGGGGGGGGGGGTGAGGTGTGTGTGTGGGTGGGGTGAGGTGTCTGTGTGTGGGGGGGGTGAGCTGTCTGTGTGTGTGTGGGGGGGGTG
The DNA here is from genome assembly GCF_964638095.1 of Poromitra crassiceps. Lineage (NCBI taxonomy): Eukaryota > Metazoa > Chordata > Actinopteri > Beryciformes > Melamphaidae > Poromitra > Poromitra crassiceps. The sequence goes on along the minus strand of NC_139637.1, from coordinate 7,842,878 downwards.
AGGTGTGTGGGGGGGTGAGCTGTCTGTGTGTGTGTGTGGGGGGGGTGAGGTGTGTGGGGGGGGGGGTGAGCTGTGTGTGTGTGTGGGGGGGGTGAGGTGAGGTGTATGTGTGTGTGTGTGGGGGGGGGGGTGAGCTGTCTGTGTGTGGGGGGGGGGGTGATGTGTGTGTGTGGGGTGAGGTGTCTGTGTGAGGTGGGGGGGTGAGGTGTCTGTGTATGTGGGGGGGGTGAGGTGTCTGTGTGTGTGTGTGTGTGGGGGGGGGGGGGGGTGAGGCCAGGTGTCTGTGTATGTGGGGGGGGGGTGAGGTGTGTGTGTGTGGGGGGGGGTGTCTGTGTATGTGGGGGGGGGGGTGAGGTGTCTGTGTGTGTGTGAGGGGGTGAGGTGTGTGTGTGTGTGTGGGGGGTGAGGTGAGGTGTCTGTGTATGTGGGGGGGTGAGGTGTGTGTGTGGGGGGGGGGAGGTGAGGTGTCTGTGTGTGTGGGGGGGGGGGTGAGGTGAGGTGTCTGTGTGTGGGGGGGTGAGGTGTCTGTGTGTGTGGGGGGGGGGGGTGAGGTGAGGTGTCTGTGTATGTGGGGGGGGGTGAGGTGTCTGTGTGTGTGGGGGGGGGGGTGAGGTGTCTGTGTGTGTGGGGGGGGTGAGGTGTCTGTGTGTGTGTGGGGGGGTGAGGTGTCTGTGTGTGTGTGTGGGGGGTGAGGTGTCTGTGTATGTGGGGGGGGGTGAGGTGTCTGTGTGTGTGGGGGGGGGGGTGAGGTGTCTGTGTGTGTGGGGGGGTGAGGTGTCTGTGTGTGTGGGGGGGGGGTGAGGTGTCTGTGTGTGTGTGGGGGGGTGAGGTGTCTGTGTGTGTGTGTGGGGGGGTGAGGTGTCTGTGTGTGTGGGGGGGTGAGGTGTCTGTGTGTATGTGGGGGGGGGGGGGTGAGGTGTCTGTGTGTGTGTGTGGGGGGGTGAGGTGTCTGTGTGTATGTGGGGGGTGAGGTGTCTGTGTATGTGGGGGGGGGTGAGGTGTCTGTGTATGTGGGGGGGGGGGGTGAGGTGTCTGTGTGTATGTGGGGGGGTGAGGTGTCTGTGTGTGTGTGGGGGGGGTGAGGTGTCTGTGTATGTGGGGGGGGGGTGAGGTGTGTGTGTGTGGGGGGGCGGGGTGAGGTGTCTGTGTATGTGGGGGGGGGGGGTGAGGTGTCTGTGTGTGTGTGGGGGGGGGTGAGGTGTCTGTGTGTGTGTGTGGGGGGGTGAGGTGTCTGTGTGTGTGTGGGGGGGGGTGAGGTGTCTGTGTATGTGGGGGGGGGGGGGGGGGTGAGGTGTCTGTGTGTGTGTGGGGGCGTGAGGTGTCTGTGTGTATGTGGGGGGGTGAGGTGTCTGTGTGTGTGTGGGGGGGGGGGTGAGGTGTCTGTGTGTGTGTGGGGGGGTGAGGTGTGTGTGTGTGTGTGTGTGGGGGGGGGTGAGGTGTCTGTGTATGTGGGGGGGGGGGTGAGGTGTCTGTGTGTGTGGGGGGGGCTGAGGTGTGTGTGTATGTGGGGGGGTGAGGTGTGTGTGTGTGTATGTGGGGGGGGTGAGGTGTGTGTGTGTGGGGGGGGGGGGGGTGAGGTGTCTGTGTATGTGGGGGGTGAGGTGAGGTGTGTGTGTGTGTGTGTATGTGGGGGGGGGGGGGTGAGGTGTCTGTGTGTGTGGGGGGTGAGGTGAGGTGTGTGTGTGTGTGTGTGTGTGTGTGTGTGTGTGTGTGTGTGTGTGTGTGTGTGTGTGTGTGTATGTATGTGGGGGGGGTGAGGTGTCTGTGTATGTGGGGGGGGCTGAGGTGTGTGTGTGTGGGGGGTGAGGTGAGGTGTGTGTGTGTGTGTGTATGTGGGTGAGGTGAGGTGAGGTGTCTGTGTATGTGGGGGGTGAGGTGAGGTGTGTGTGTGTGTGTGTGTGTGTGTGTATGTGGGGGGGGGGTGAGGTGTCTGTGTGTGTGTGTGTGTGTGTGTGTGTGTGTGTGTGTGTGTGTGTGTGTGTGTGTGTGTGTGTGTGTGTCCTACTCTGGTATCAACATGAGAAAAGGCAGATTGAAGTAGAGTTTGGACTTGAACATGTTTGACTATATAAATGATATCAATGGTGTTAAAAGCAGTGTTATGCTTTGACAGAAACATCAGAATAGCCTCCTTTGTTTCAGCTAAATAAAGTATTAAACAGTCAACTGCTGACATGGAAAGTCCCTCACAGCAGCTTGTGACATCTCTTCATTCAGTCCTGCTGTGAATGAAGATGATGGCTGATAGAATGTGTCACCATGAAAGTGTTCATAAATCAACAGATAATAAACAGCTCTATTAGAATCAAAAGAGTTTCTGTATTGAGTCTTGTTGTCTCATCAGATGCCTGTGAACTCACACTGGATCCAAACACAGCAGGCATACTCCTCCTCCTGTCTGAAGACAACAGAAAGGTGACGAGGGTGAGAGAGAAGCAGCCATATCCTGATCACCCAGAGAGATTTGACACCGTGTTCCCTCAGCTGCTGTGTAGAGATGGTTTGACTGGTCGCTGTTATTGGGAGGTGGAGAGGGAAGGATATGTTTCTATAGGAGTGACTTACAGAGGAATCAGCAGGAGAGGAGGGGGTAATGACAGCAGGCTTGGAGGGAATGAAAAGTCCTTGAGTCTGTGGTGCTCTGATGATCATTACACTGCTGAGCACAATAACAGACACACAGACATACCTCTCCCCTCCTCTCACTCTAACAGAGTCGCAGTGTATCTTGACTGGCCTGCTGGCTCTCTGTCCTTCTACAACGTTTCCTCTGACAAACTGATTCATCTCCACACGTTCAACTGCACCTTCACTGAACCTCTGTACCCTGGGTTCTATCTGTGGTCTTATGGTGACTCAGTGTCTCTGTGTTAGTTAGAGGAGTGAGAGAGAAACACACTGTGACCAAACACAGCTGCTGACATGATGCTTCACTCTGTACAGGATCACACACACACACACACACACACACACAGTCTGTTGTTGATGATTGACAGGTTAAAATCTCTTTCTTTTGGACCTTTGTTATGTTTGTATTTTATTCATGTCACCAAACTAAACATCTCTCATGTTTCCAACAATTTAAGGTTAAATTCACATTGTTTGATCGTGTTGGTTTCAAACATTTGATTCTATACTTTTTATATAACTTTTACTTTATATATAACTTTGACTTAACATGTGATTACAATGTTCCTCAAATCAAATCATATCTTGTTGATATGAGGTCATGAAGAGATGAGTGTGTAGTGTGCATATAAGTATCAACATCTGCCATTAAACAAATCTGACTCATTCTGCTTATTTCACTATTATTTAATACAAAACGTGTGTGTGTGTGCGCGCGCGCGCGCGTGTGTGTGTGTGTGTGTGCGCGTGTGTCTGCGCGCGCTCGTCTGTGTGTGTGTGTGCAGCTGTGGCTGAAATCATCCTGATTCATTTGCTGATTGTTGTGGTAAAAACTGTGAGTTTGATGATTTGAGGAGTCAAATGATTTCAGTTAACTTCCAACATGTTGCCACAGCACAGCTGAGCCTCTACACCTCATCTCAAACTGTTTCATATCAAGATTAGAGACACATTTACAACGTTTTGCAATGCGTCCATTCTTCTGTCTAGCGCTTGATATTCACGTGTGTGGTTGTTGTCTGTGTGTGTGTGGGGGGGGGTGAGGTGTGTGTGTGTGTGGGGGGGGGGGGTGAGGTGTCTGTGTGTGTGTGGGGGGGGGTGAGGTGTGTGTGTGTGTGGGGGGGGGGGTGAGGTGTCTGTGTATGTGGGGGGGGGGGTGAGGTGTCTGTGTGTGTGTGGGGGGGGGTGAGGTGTCTGTGTGTGTGTGGGGCGGGGTGAGGTGTCTGTGTATGTGTGTGGGGGGGTGAGGTGTCTGTGTGTGTGTGGGGGGGGGTGAGGTGTCTGTGTATGTGGGGGGGGGGGGGGTGAGGTGTCTGTGTGTGTGTGGGGGCGTGAGGTGTCTGTGTGTATGTGGGGGGGTGAGGTGTCTGTGTGTGTGTGGGGGGGGGGTGAGGTGTCTGTGTGTGTGTGGGGGGGTGAGGTGTGTGTGTGTGTGTGTGTGGGGGGGGGTGAGGTGTCTGTGTATGTGGGGGGGGGGGGGTGAGGTGTCTGTGTGTGTGGGGGGGGCTGAGGTGTGTGTGTATGTGGGGGGGTGAGGTGTGTGTGTATGTGGGGGGGGTGAGGTGTGTGTGTGTGGGGGGGGGGGGTGAGGTGTCTGTGTATGTGGGGGGTGAGGTGAGGTGTGTGTGTGTGTGTGTATGTGGGGGGGGGGTGAGGTGTCTGTGTGTGTGGGGGGTGAGGTGAGGTGTGTGTGTGTGTGTGTGTGTGTGTGTGTGTGTATGTATGTGGGGGGGGTGAGGTGTCTGTGTATGTGGGGGGGGCTGAGGTGTGTGTGTGTGGGGGGTGAGGTGAGGTGTGTGTGTGTGTGTGTGTATGTGGGTGAGGTGAGGTGAGGTGTCTGTGTATGTGGGGGGTGAGGTGAGGTGTGTGTGTGTGTGTGTGTGTGTGTGTATGTGGGGGGGGTGAGGTGTCTGTGTGTGTGGGTGTGTGTGTGTGTGTGTGTGTGTGTGTGTGTGTGTGTGTGTGTGTGTGTGTGTGTGTGTGTGTGTGTGTGTGTGTGTGTGTGTCCTACTCTGGTATCAACATGAGAAAAGGCAGATTGAAGTAGAGTTTGGACTTGAACATGTTTGACTATATAAATGATATCAATGGTGTTAAAAGCAGTGTTATGCTTTGACAGAAACATCAGAATAGCCTCCTTTGTTTCAGCTAAATAAAGTATTAAACAGTCAACTGCTGACATGGAAAGTCCCTCACAGCAGCTTGTGACATCTCTTCATTCAGTCCTGCTGTGAATGAAGATGATGGCTGATAGAATGTGTCACCATGAAAGTGTTCATAAATCAACAGATAATAAACAGCTCTATTAGAATCAAAAGAGTTTCTGTATTGAGTCTTGTTGTCTCATCAGATGCCTGTGAACTCACACTGGATCCAAACACAGCAGGCATACTCCTCCTCCTGTCTGAAGACAACAGAAAGGTGACGAGGGTGAGAGAGAAGCAGCCATATCCTGATCACCCAGAGAGATTTGACACCGTGTTCCCTCAGCTGCTGTGTAGAGATGGTTTGACTGGTCGCTGTTATTGGGAGGTGGAGAGGGAAGGATATGTTTCTATAGGAGTGACTTACAGAGGAATCAGCAGGAGAGGAGGGGGTAATGACAGCAGGCTTGGAGGGAATGAAAAGTCCTGGAGTCTGTGGTGCTCTGATGATCATTACACTGCTGAGCACAATAACAGACACACAGACATACCTCTCCCCTCCTCTCACTCTAACAGAGTCGCAGTGTATCTTGACTGGCCTGCTGGCTCTCTGTCCTTCTACAACGTTTCCTCTGACAAACTGATTCATCTCCACACGTTCAACTGCACCTTCACTGAACCTCTGTACCCTGGGTTCTATCTGTGGTCTTATGGTGACTCAGTGTCTCTGTGTTAGTTAGAGGAGTGAGAGAGAAACACACTGTGACCAAACACAGCTGCTGACATGATGCTTCACTCTGTACAGGATCACACACACACACACACACACACACACAGTCTGTTGTTGATGATTGACAGGTTAAAATCTCTTTCTTTTGGACCTTTGTTATGTTTGTATTTTATTCATGTCACCAAACTAAACATCTCTCATGTTTCCAACAATTTAAGGTTAAATTCACATTGTTTGATCGTGTTGGTTTCAAACATTTGATTCTATACTTTTTATATAACTTTTACTTTTTATATAACTTTGACTTAACATGTGATTACAATGTTCCTCAAATCAAATCATATCTTGTTGATATGAGGTCATGAAGAGATGAGTGTGTACTAGTGTGCATATAAGTATCAACATCTGCCATTAAACAAATCTGACTCATTCTGCTTATTTCACTATTATTTAATACAAAACGTGTGTGTGTGTGCGCGCGCGCGCGCGTGTGTGTGTGTGTGTGCGCGTGTGTCTGCGCGCGCTCGTCTGTGTGTGTGTGTGCAGCTGTGGCTGAAATCATCCTGATTCATTTGCTGATTGTTGTGGTAAAAACTGTGAGTTTGATGATTTGAGGAGTCAAATGATTTCAGTTAACTTCCAACATGTTGCCACAGCACAGCTGAGCCTCTACACCTCATCTCAAACTGTTTCATATCAAGATTAGAGACACATTTACAACGTTTTGCAATGCGTCCATTCTTCTGTCTAGCGCTTGATATTCACGTGTGTGGTTGTTGATTGGTCAGATTTACAAGTGACCCACGTGGCCACCACACAAACCGCATTCTGATAGGCTGTTGACACCCCCCACCCCCGCAATATGCGCCAAAGTGGTTTGGTCCATCCACTCTGTTTTTTTCCCACATGGCAGATTTAAACTGCAGCGCGCGACTCTCTATGCAGGTGTGTGTGTGTGTGTGTGTGTGTGTGTGTGTGTGTGTGTGTGTGTGTGTGTGTGTGTGTGTGTGTGTGTGTGTGTGTGTGTGTGTGTGTGTGTGTGTGTGTGTGTGTGTGTGTGTGTGTGTGTGTGTGTGTGTGTGTGTGTGTGTGTGTGTGTGTGTGTGTGTGTGTGTGTGTGTGTGTGTGTGTGTGTGTGTGTGTGTGTGTGAGAGAGTGAGAGAGAGAGAGCTCTCTAGGGAGGGAGAAGTGAAGCTGTGGGGTCATGTGACAATAACAATGGGCGTGGTAAACTATACACAGTTGGAATCAAAGTTTCCTGCATCTTGGTCTAGGTTGTATAATGATCTAGTCAGTTGTTTCTCTGGACACTTTGATGTACGTGTGTCTGTATTGTAGAGATAACAGAGAAACTGTCATCAAAACAGTCATTCTTCTACATCTATTTGTTTTCACTTCTTGGAAATGTAATTTATCAGTTTGCTTGGGACCACCTGGAACCTCCTCAAAGACTCCTGGTGGTCCCCCCGGACCTCACATTGAGAACCACTGATCTGGATTAAATTAAATTAAAAGAGAAACCTTAATTAGGGAAACTAAAATAACAAAACATGACTACACAGTAAATGAGTAAATGTGTAGTTATGTGATGTCTGTCTGTCAGCATCACAGTCTCTCATCTTCTTCAACAGCTCTCTGGCTCCCTCTGCTGCTGACAACTGAGGAAACTTTATTTGTATTTCATATTTGATGTGCTCATATTCTGTTGTATTTCCCTGCTGAGTCCGAGCTGCAAAGGTCTAATTTTAACCGATAAATCTATAATTGATTATTTAGTTTGAAGACTTCACACTCAACACAAAGCAAGTCAGCAGACGAGGAATATGAAGAGTGTTGCTGTTAAAGAGCCACGATCAGCAAAACTTCCCTGCATGATTCAAAGTGATCAAAACAATACAAAGTGCTGAGTGTTCAGTTGATAAGTTAGTGCAAAAAGGCTGCACAGTAGCAATGAAGTGCTACGACTGCATCAACTAATCAAGCTGCTTTCTGCCTTCCCTCAGTCATATCATGTCATGTCAAATATATCATCTGAAGAAGTAACACATGGGCGTACACCGCATGCTTAGTGAGAAAGACAGTGGTGTTTGGCAATAATATAAATACATTAATAATTATGTTTTATTTCTTTAGCACTTTTGCAGGTAGAGTTATTAAGTGTTTGACAGGGAATAAAACAAGTAAAAGCTAACAGGAATGAATTGAAAACAGATTAAAGAAGGATCAAATTGCAAAATGCAAGAGAGCACCAGGTAGAAACAAATTGTTTATCAAATGAGTTGTGTGCATGGTTTGGCTCAAATTCATTTCAACCAGTGAAGTCAAGCTTCTGTCCATTGGTCAGTCATAGAGTCTTGATTCTCATTGATTTCTTTCAAGACAGCATGTATGAACCTTTTTCAAGATTTTGTTCTCAGTTTGTGGATTGAATCCAGCAGCTTAACTGGCTGAATAGAAAGTGAATTGACCCTTGACCCTGTGCCATGCTTCCAGGTTCAGCTCACGCTGACATCACTGTCTCCTGATTTCCCTCTAGATTAAGATGAAGCTCTGCCTCTTTTTTTAAACCAGGAGCTTTAGTGACTCAATAATAAGAGCTCTGTTTACACGCCTATGTTACAATTTACAGTGTTACAATATACAGTGTTACAATATTACAATTTACAGTGTTACAATGTGTGTCTGTGTGTGTGTGTGTGTGTGGGGGGGGGGGGGGCATGTAGACCTGAATGAGGGAGTTCATGTAGGCAGGAGGGGGTGTAGACCTGAATGAGGGAGTTCAGGTAGGCAGGAGGGGGTGTAGACCTGAATGAGGGAGTTCAGGTAGGCAGGAGGGGGTGTAGACCTGAATGAGGGAGTTCAGGTAGGCAGGAGGGGGTGTAGATAGAATAAGTGTCATGTGCCTATACTCTAGCAAAGTACAAGTTAACTAACAGATTTATAACGCTACTCCCTTTGTGCTGTGGTCTCATTTTGACACTTTACAGAGTCCAGTCATCAATGGACAAACGTCGCCAAGTCGCAGATGATCACCAGTGTGATGTAATGGGCTTTTGTACCTCATGGGTATCCGTAGTTGATGACGCTGTACGTAACACGGAAGCAAACAGAACGTGATACTGTGCTGAACTGCATGAGCTGTATACTGAACTGCACGAGTAGCTACTAAAGTTATGCTGATATAAAGTCGTTGTCAACCCTCATTAATATTACAACCAGTGTCTTTTGCTAACAGCGACCAGAACAGAGGTATGTTTACTATTTGTTTTACATTCAAATGATCAAACAGAGGATTTCATACCTGGAAAAGATTATTACATATTGAAAGCATTTTGTCTACGACGTATAACAACACCACGCTCTATTTTTGGAGCATTTCATGTTGTCTCACACAAAAATATACGTTTTAGAGATCATTGACAGTATATGTTATTGTACTTACAAATGCTCTAACCTAGGTCAGGGGTTTTCAAAGTCTGAGACTGTGAGCCTCCCCCCAGACAAAGCTTGGGAAAAGGACCCCCCCCCCCTCTCGCTCAATTGCCTATGTCTATGGGATCATGATTATTTTGAGTCCAGACACTCAACAATTGTGACAAGATAGCTTGATATTACTGTTTAACATACATCAGACGACACCAAATACATAGAAAGACCTGTCTGATGGCATTTATTTGTTCTGACTCTGGGAAAAACTCTCAAATTCCCCAAAACTACTGTATATCTGAACTACGGTATCTCTTTAACCAAATCACACTCATTTAGTCTATTCTATGTGACAACCTTTTAAAAACTATTTTTTTCATTTCCTTTCACTGAGTCTCGACTGAAACTGCTTGGAGCCCCCCTGGGGGAGGCCTGCCTCCCACTCACTTTAAAAACCTCTGATCTAGATCAAAAGCTACTGGGTTTAGACTGGTCCAACCTGGGCTGGAATTGTCAGTGATTGTTTTACTCTTTTCCAGAGGAGTTGTTTTCAGCCATGTACACGAGAGCTGCCGAGATCCTGGAGAAAGCTGAGCAGAAGCAGGGCGCTCTGAAGACTCTGGTGTACGACAGCGGCTTTGAGAACATCAAGCAGCTGTTCGCCCTGGTGTGCGAGACCCAGAAGTACTCGTCCATCCTGCAGGAAATCATCAAGTCCACCAAGCTGCTCAAACTGAGCCGGCTGAAGATGAGCCTGGCCAAAGTGCTGGTGTACGACCTGCTGCTGGGCCGGGGGCTGAAGTGCGGCGGCGCCTGGAAGGCCGTGATGACGAAGCACCGGTCCAGACTGCAGGCGGAGCTGGCCCGCATCAAGATCAAACACAAGGTCAGCAGGAACCAGGACCTGCTCCCTGCCACCGGCGTCCAGCCACCCGAGGCCGAGCAGCTGCCCAGGTATCAAGGGTATTAGAGTTAAAGGGATAGTTCGGTTTGTTTGAAGTGGGGTCCTATCAGCTAGTTCGATACACTAACTTAATTAGGTACAGTGTTCTGGAGGCTGGGCACATTGTGGAACGAGACCGCGCACTCAGCGCAGCACCCAAACCAGCCTTTTCTCTGTAAGTACGGGGGGTCAACAACTAAAACGTAATTTAGCCACCTAAAACAACGGCCACCTAAACAAATCGATATCCGTGTACATGCACGCTCTATTTTGACAATTTTCAGCGTTTTACTTTTCCGCAAAACAGCAGTTTCATTCGGCACTGCTTTTTCTCCCAACCGTACAACTACCGTATTCCTCCGCTAAATGCCTGGATTACTCCGCAGTTATTTGGGGGTATTTTATTTCTCCCGGTTTGTTAGTGAAGACACAACAAATAGAATACACAAACGAAAATATTAGTGATTTTGATAGCGAGGATAATATGCCATTCACCTTGGTGACAAGAGGATACAATTATGAACCAGAGAGAATACAGAAGAGGAACTTTTGCAGAGAGTGAACAGGCAGAAAGAGAGATGCGCCTCCTGCCTAAATGCCGGGGTGCCCTGCAGACCTTTTTCACCATTCCCAGGATAAATTTTGGAAAACGACCCAGACCAGAGAGGCCAGGTGACTTGTTGTCTCTAAAGTAAGTCAGTGTTTTGTCTCTCTTCTAAGCCTTCCTGTTTTGTAAACCGCGGCTCTGTGCTCTGTACTGGCTTTTAGCGGAGGAATACGGTAGTTGTACGGTTGGGAGAAAAAGCAGTGCCGAATGAAACTGCTGTTTT
>NC_139637.1:7809677-7827177 GCF_964638095.1 Poromitra crassiceps | reverse complement strand
TATCAATGGGTTAATGCTGAACTTCAACACATGAAAACAACAAGGCACAGACAGAGTATTGTAGAGAAAAAAGGCTTTATTCCATAACATTAACATAACATTTATTCTGTAACATTCTCTGGATATTTCCATCAGTTAAATAAACAATGCGAGAAAAGAGGTCCGTCCACCAGAAGCAGCTTGATCAAGATGTTGACCAATACTTGACCCAATCGATGATTACAAGGATGGCTTCTGATTGGACGAAGGTGTTTACATTCATTAATTACGTTCAATTGTTGCTGTAACCGTATGTTGAAAAAATCTGCCCAACGCCTGACTCCTGTGACATAACATCGTATCGTGACATACGTGTACATTGAATGTAGGTCAGCTGCTTAACTCGTGTCAAATGAAGATGCAAAACGCGATCTGCCCACAGTGTGAAAACAATTCAGCATCACAGTTCAGTCATTTGAAGCATCACTGACCTACAGAAAAGGAAACGCAAACAAAACAGTTTGCAGGCTGAAAAAAAAAACGTTTTACTGCAAAGTGAACCAACAGCGTCTGTCTGCACCTGGTGTCTCACAAACGAAAACAAGTCAGCAGGAGAAATAAACTATTAATCAGAGGTATTATTTTGTATCGTTCAAGTCATTAGCGTTCATATAGTGTGTCCATAAAGGCAGACTGGTTACATCCTGGAGCACTATTGGGAATGTTTGTCAGGTGATCTCAGGTCTGACATACTAACCATGAAAAGGGGAACAAGGAACATCAAGAGGAACATTTCAGTTTGAACCAAACCAACTGATCATAATATGAAGAGTAGACATCAAATGACACCAACAAATCCTGCACCTGTTGCACTGATTTTGCTGTTGATGATATTCCTGGGCTGTGTCGATTCTAAATATCATTCTAAAGCTAAACAGACTATCCCCTCCTTCAGGAAGTGAAAAGTGAGTGGGATTGTGTCACAGTTGGGAGAGCTCCGCCTACCAATCGTCTGGGCACTAATTGTCAAAAATAGTTGTTTGAACGGCGGCTAACAAACCAAACCAAACCGACGGCCCTCTGTCACGTGACCAGAAATGACGCTCTCCCCCCCCCCCCCCGCTATTCTCCGTAGTGAAACAAACTGGAGATCACTTTGTAACATGGAGAGAACTTTTTAAACGTTGAAAATAGATTTTCCCCCCGAGCAACGTTACTTTATATGACTCCATTTTATCTGTTTACAAGCACACGACTTCTGCCTACCACCGGCCTTTCTGCACGAAGGGACACTAACCTAACTAACACTAACCTAACTAATCTAACTAACCTAACCTAAACACTTTAAGTTGTTGTTGTTTTACTCTCTAAATGAGTGGTGTGGATATAGACTGAGACCTGAGGCTGGTGTCAGTAACGTGTGCAAGCTGGACGTATTATTAGGTGAAGTATGCAGTTTGTGCTGAATGATGGAATGAGCTGGAGGCACTTCAGTGTTTGGCGACGCCGTTGGTCTTCTTTGCGTTCTTCCCTCTTAGGGAGTCTCTGTACAGAAGCAGCCTCTCTGTGGTGTGAGGGGGCAGACGGCTCCTCTTGGCCCGGACGATGCATGTGGCCATGGGACAGAGGCGGTCGAAGCCCCCCGAGGTGGCCGGTACGGCCAACAGCTTCCTGACAATGTTCTGCAGCCGGGGGAAGCGGTTAGCACACCTCCAGAACGGCAAGCTGGAGTTAGCGCACAGCAGCGGCTCCGACAGGTACATGTCCAGCTCAGAGATCTTCTTCTTTTTGGCGGGTGGCTGGAGAAAGTTGAAGATGGAGTCGGACTTGCGCTTGACGTCGTTTTCGCCGTCTCCATCGCCGCCGTCGGTGTCGTCCAAGCCGGCGCCGGAAGCGTCCGCGATCGAGTTGGACTGGCTCTCCTCTTCGTGGTCCTGCTTGCTTTGCGTTCCCTCGCCTGTCGTCTGTTCAGCTGCCTCCACAGTGGGAGAGGCCACGGCGTCCATGTTTTCCACTGTCTCCTCCACCGTCTCCTCCACCATGGAGCGAGCCTGGGACTTTGACAGAGCCATTAGGAACATCTCTCCTTCCTGTTTGGCATCAGGGAATGGCTGGAAAAAGGCAGTCAGGGTTAGAGTTTTGCTTCCAAGGCCAGATACAAACTGTGATTTGTACTTTGACAGATTACATTTAAACTCAAAGAACCATTGTTGCAAAACGACAGAACAACTATTTGTGGATGACGTTCTCTCACTCATACATCTACCACAGATTGGATGGGGCATTGCTGTTACACTGTGTAACAGAAGGCAGCCATCTTGCCTGGGTCACAGGTATGGACAGAAATGTAGCTTTCAACATCTGAAAATATGTTGAATGCTATTTTATTTTTTATCTTCACTACTGAGACTTTTCCGGGTGTTTGGAAAGCAGTCAAACTGTTTTCAAAATTGTTTTCTTTTTTTCTTTTTTCCCCCCCCGATTTTTTATCCCATTTTATCCCCCATTAGTGCTCATTTTGATTTCTCTGTCCTGGTTGCTACTCTCTCCTCTGCCGATCTGGGGAGAGCCGAGACTGGCTCCATGCTTCCTCCGAGACATGGGCAGTCACAAGGCCGCTTCTTTTCACCTGACAGAGGAAGCTTCACCGGTAGGACATAGCACGTGGGAGGTTCACGCTATTCCAACCAGTTCCCCTCCCTCTGAACAGGCGCCCTTAACGATCAGAGGAGGAACCACATTAGCAACCAGGATGTTGCATGTTTTTGTGAAGGGGGTTCCTATATGAAGGAAACCCCCGGGAGGCACGGGGAGAACATGCAAACTCCACACAGAAAGGCCATTTTGCCGACCCCACCCGGGCGGTGGGCACTCGAGGACATGCGGACGGGCACGCATTCCCTCAGCGTTCACCTCGTCCCCAGGTGGGAATCGAACCCACGACCTTTGAGCTGTGAGGCGATAGTGCTAACCACTGCACCACCGTACCTCCCTAAAATTGTTTTCTTTTACATTAAATCTATAGGATCAGATGTGGCAAAAGAGCTATTTTGTCTGAGAAACAGAATTTTGTCTATGTCATACTGCCCCCCTCTAAAGCCATTTTGGGCCCACCATCTCCCATCTCTCTTTGTCATCGTTCAATTGATCTACTTTAGATCAAGGATGACAACAAACTTCATACATCTGTCCAAACTCCATACCTGCAGTTTGATCCTGGGGTCGAGCACGGCGGCGACGATCAGGTCCCTCTGGAGGATCATGGACTGGAAGTGGGTGTGGAGGCCCATGCGCAGGCCCTTGGAGAAGTGGGTGTAGCTGGTGCTGCGGTTCTCCAAGCTCTTATCCAGGCCAACGATGGAGGGGATGATGAAGGAGATGGTCACCCCATTTCCCTGGAGGACCTGCAAGAAGAAATTAAAGAAGTCAGTCAGTTTCTACCAACAATATACTTCACTGGTTACAAATTAAGCACATCTCAAATCTAAATTATCCAACATACAAAAACAAAAAAACAATAAAATAACAAAAAACATTAAAACTGTTGTAATAATAATAATAATAATGATTGGATTTATATAGCACTTTTCTAGACACCCAAAGCGCTTCACAGGAATCATTATTCATTCACACCATTCGTACCAGTGGTGGTATGCTACGGGTGATGTAGCCACAGCTGCCCTGGGGAAGACTGACGGAAGCGTGGCAGCCATTTCGCGCCTACGGCCCCTCCGACCACCACCAACATTCATAGACATTCATACCCATTCATACGAGGCAATGAGGGTTAAGTGTCTTGCCCAAGGACACAACGACAACAGCTGGGAGGGAGCGGGATTCGAACCGCCAACCCTTGAGTCATTGGCCGACCTGCTCTACCTCCCGAGCTAATGCCGTCCCCTAAGCTAATGTCAGGTGTGAAACCCACCAGAAGTAGATCTGCAACCCATGTAAAACAGCATGCTCTGCTCTCTAAGGCTATTGGAACTAACTTGCCTAGGCTGAGCTTTGCCTATGTTGGCACCTTGTAACTCTCTTACCTGGATGGCTTCCTCAAAGGGCTCGAGGAGACCCAGGATGTCGACCACCTGTTCCCGCTTGGCCTGGACCAGCGGCGGGGCACTGGTGGTGTCCTTGGCCTCTATTCGAGCCTGGGCCAGGACGGATGTGATGGCGCTCCAGGCCGTCTCCTGGACCATCCGGCGCATGGAGATCATCATGGAGTTCCAACGGCAACTACTGGAGGGAGGGGACAGAGACAGGCCGCACTCCTTCAACAGCACCTGAGAAAGAAAATGTGTGACGGCCATATAAGTACCATGCGTCTCTAGAGACAGAAACTGTTTTTTTTTTTATCTCGCTAATCTGTGATTCCCCATTGAAAAAGTATCTGTCAGTTTACTAAAGGAAATGTTCTGTGGACATGATGGTGTATAATGAAATCACTACATTAAATAAAAAACTATCCGATTGGAATCCAATCACCCAAAATGCATTTTAATGCCAGGTCCCTTTACACCTTGTATTAAAACACCTGGGCTGTAAAAAAAATACAACACAAGTGTATTTCTCCTACCTCGGTCCAGTAGGCGCTGCTCCTGAAGAAAGCCACCACATTGTGGACCTGGGAGAGCAGGTTCTCCACAACCCTGGAGTTCTTCAGTGCCTCCTTGATCACCAGCTGCAGCATTTTGGCCACACAGCTGGTCCCGGTTCCCATCTGCAGCTCCGAGAAGGGCGACTCCTCCGTTTCGGACAGCTGGTCCGACAGAAAGGCCACCAACTCGTCTCCGTCCGGTTCCCCCCTGTGAGACGAGCACATGATCTTGTAGTCGCAGAACAAGCTGTTGGCCGCCACCGCTTCCTTGGCCTGGTTGGGGAGGACGTAGCCGATGTTGTGCGGGAAAATGCCGTAGCTCAGCAGCACGCCTTCCAGCTCGCGGGCCACGGCGCCGCTCAGGTTCTTGCGGCCGAGGCGACGGAACGCCACGGTGGGATGACGGATCTGCCAGCTGTCGTTGAGGTAGTGGAGCTGCACGGGGACGATGGGCTCCTCCGACGATTGGCCACCTGCCCACAGGTCAAAGGTGACGTGAATGACGCCCTCCCCGCCGTTGGCGGTGGCCAGGCAGGCCTTCAGGTCGTGGATAAACTGGGGCTTGACTTTCTTCTCCACGTCCTCGTACAGATGCTGGCCCACGGCGCGCTGCGAGAGCTTGCTGTACTGAGGACCAATGATGGTGCTCATGAACGACCTGAAGCCTGTGCCTTCCACAAAACTGAGAGGAACAAAGAGAAGGTGACAGGTTGATAGTGTACATTTTCAAACTATTCTCAATTTAACTGACGGTCTCAAATTGCGTGTTTTTCCAGTGAAAGTCACCTGAGAGGCAGCATGTCCTCGGCAATCATCCTCAGCGCTGCCTCAGTGAGCTTCCCCTGGATCTCCATCTGCACCGGTGCAATGGCTGGGCTGGAGCTGGAGCTGGAGCTGAGGGGGCGCGAGGAATACTCCTTCCTCGATGGTAAGGTCTGTGGAGGAGGGACCTTCTTCTGCTTGGCTTTCTTCTCCTCCTTCGGCTTGGTCTCTTTCTTGGGGTTGAGCTACAGGACCAGCAAAGAGTAGGAGTTAAAAAGTGAAGAACTATCTCAGCCCTACATATTATGCATACATGCTTGCCAGCTGTGTGTGCCTTGGCAAATAAGCACTTTTCTATGACAGCTTAGGAATCCTGAAGTTAAATTCAATACATTTTAAGGCTTTTTTAAGACCTTTTCAATATATTTTAAGACATCAACGCCAGCAATATTGGTGTAAATCACAAGTTTCATCACAATAGGATATATAGATTCTTTGGACAACAGATATTTGCTGATAGCACAAAGTCTGCCACAATACGATTTCGATTCAATTCAGGGGGCTGCGATCGATATGAGACGATAGCACACAGTATGCCCACTTAACGCATCATCAGCATAATAGCTACACAATTTAATACCTCATCAAATAGTGATTAAGACTTTTTAAGGGCCTTAATTTTCCCTAAATTGATCTATCAACTTTAATACTTTTCAAGACCCAGTCATGAATACATATACAACACGTCTGATCTTGTAGCCACACCACATGACTACAGTGAGACACATCAATGGCTTGGGCATCGAGAACAACAAAACACATTGATCATCGAATTGATATAGTGTCATTGAAATGTAATGATTATAGCATTCTAACCGCCACAAGAGGGACGCGGCCACTCGTCAAAGGAGGTGCCGGCTCAGTGTCTAGAACAACGTCACTCTTGAAGTCTACCTGCAAGACAACAGACCACACCAACTTGAATGTAGAGACTTCTATTGTGCATGTATGTACTATACAGCATGGCATTAGTATTATGTCATCTGGCTATTAGGAGATAGCGCGTCCCTGGCACCTCAATGGTGGAACGAGCTTCCACCCTCGGTCAGGACGGCTGAATCACTGCCGATCTTTCGGAAAAGACTAAAGACACACCTTTTCAGGCTCCATCTGGGCCCTTCTTGATCTAACTTCGTCTCTCTCTTTCCTTATTAATTAAAAAAAAAAAAAAAAAAAAAAACCTAACCAACCTTGTACCACTAACCTAAACTTGTACCACTGTTCCTTCAGAAGTTGTAGTTGTCATAGACTGTGCTCCATAGTTGATTGTTCTATTGCTGACAAAAAATGTGTTATTGTAAGTCGCTTTGGATAAAAGCGTCTGCCAAATGACGTAATGTAATGTAATGTAATATTAGGCGTGTGCGATGTCAACCAAAGTGCCATCGCGATGGTTCCACAGGGAAACAGCACGATGGACGATGGCACCCTTGTTGACGGTGGGGGTGGGCAGACAGCGCGCAACACTCAGCAGAGAGAGGGCAGGTGGAGGGGCTGGTGCTGAAACTGTGACCAGAGCTGAAGCTATTTAGCATATCGTCGCTGTGCAATGAAAACCACCTAAGTCCATTTTTTATGATTTTTACTTTTGAGTATAAATGGAATATATCCATTCTCCTGCATCTACTGGCAGGTTTTGGCGTCTAAATGACCAATAAAAACACGTTTTACTGGGTAAAGTATGTAACACGTACCACCATTGGATGCTAGACCCGCCCATCACCTCACGTATGTGACAGTCAGACCTCCATGCTCCGCCCCACCTCATGAGGACTTCCCCAGAAAAGTCACCAGGCAGCTGCTGACCCGAATGCCGGCTGTGTTTCGGCTTGGTTTTGTGTGATTCTGGCATCGTCTGACGTAAATAGATCAATAAGGTGTTTTCGGGTTGTCCTTGGGCTGCAAACTCATTTAAAGTATGCAAATCGCAGTTGTTTCTGACAAGAATAATGTCACGTTACTCCGGGACTGCTCAACCCATGACAGAGCCACTCTCCTCGGCTTGGCAGAATGAAGCTCTCCCCCGCGCGTCCCCGCTGCCTGGAGCACAGCGGCTCGTGCACGCGCTCTCTAAAAGGCAGGCTCCCACACGCTGCTGTCTGGCCGCCAGAAAGTGCTCAAGACTCCGTGTGATAATCCGGTAACAGCATTTGAGCTTATTCAGGTGAGATATTTATAATGTAATGACACATTCAGCGATAAACTGTCTACAATGAAGACATGTGTCAAATATGACAACGTGGTGTTCAGTATTTTATGAGCACGGGGTTTTTCCCGTTTCCTGAAAAGTTGGCGATTTGGAGATAAGTGGCTTTCATTGCACAGCGACGATATGTTGGATATTTTTTAAATCAACGATGGTCCGATGTAGAAGGCACGGAGGTGGATGGGGGTCGGCCCATCGACCATGGTCGACGCCATCGTGCCAACCCTACCGTCTATGGTGCGCATGTTATTAATGCTGTATGTTGTTAGAAGGCCTGGGGCTGTGAATCTTCACTGGCCTCACGATTCGATTCGATTACGATTCAGAGGGCTACGATTCGATTCGATTACGATTATCGATGCATCTCGATGCATCTCGATGCATCTTAAATCGATGCATCACTTCTTTCCGCAATACATGATTTATTTTTTCTCACTTTCTTTTTTCTCACTGTGTGGCTACTTTTAAAATAAAAGTGCATTTGGAATTGCATTGTATTATGATCCATAATTAAAATAAACAACTGCATGTACTTCCATTATGTTTTATTTGATTATTAAAAAAAATAAAAAAAAAATAATAATAATAATTTAATAATCGATTTTTGACATTTGTGAATCGATGCAGAATCGTGCACGTCCGCATCGCGATGCATCTTATAATCGATTATTTTTGACACCCCTATGGGTCGCATAACATCAGGACCATTTAGGTCAGTTGCCCATCACAGAAAATGCATTCGAATACTTTCCTGTGATTGCCCAAACATTATGGCACTCATCGCATTGTCCTCTGTGCCAAATACCACCACTGTGTTACCAAACAGGCTAAAACAATGCATACAAAGTATTTGCAATTACTATGCGCCCCAGTTCAGATTTTTAGACACGTGCTAATCTCAATGATCTCCGAGTATCGTACCTCTCCGTGCTCAAACTGCTGGATGTCGACGGTGACGCTGTCAAGATCTTCATTGAATAAACCCAGCTCGGCTTTACGTCTGATGGTCGCGTTCCAATGGTTCTTAATAGCATTGTCCGTCCTGCCAGAGGGATTGAAAATTAGCATTGACACCTCAGCATCGTTAGTTATATTAGGTTTACAGCAATCTGATGCATGTTTATGTCCAGTCAACGGGATTAGATACACATATATACAGTATATACCGGTATACACACACACACACACATATATATATATACACACACACACACACACACACACACACACACACACACATATATATATATATATATATATATATATATATATATATATATATATATATATATATATATATATATATACTGTATTACAGTACATCATCTTCTTTCTGATGGACCATCCACCTTGTCGAACATCAAGACTAATGTCAACGAATCAACCACTGCTATGTGCCCCACCTTCCAGGGAGAAGCCTGGCGATCTCGGCCCACCGGTTTCCCAGAATGCTTTGGGCTTTGTAGACGATGAGGTCTTCCTCGTTGCTCCAGTTTGACTTTTTGACAAGCGGGTCAAGGTGGTTGTTCCAGCGCTCACGACACTGTTTCCCCTGCCGCCCCTTCAGGTTCTTAGCTACCACAGCCCAGTTTTTGGTGCCATGCTGGGCAACAAGTTCAACCACCTAAACAGAGAAAACAAATATGGACACAAACGGAAGGGGTGGATACGATTGATTTCATCATTTTCCAAAGCAGAGTAATTATTTCCATAATTCTGTTAGTCCCTGAAGCGCAATTAGAAATGATTCTTAGTGTTTGATTTAACCTGCTTGAAGTACCTGATGAGGTTTGACACATTAGAACAGCTCATACAGTGTCTAACAGAAAAGTATACAAACTTGACTTTCAAACAACATTCGTGAGAGACTGAAGAAATGTTGCGTCCTGGTCCTGTGGTCAAATGAACTGGTGCTTAAAAGATAATTAACATGATCGTGAATAGTTAACTGGTCAGCCTCAGAGATTGTGTGACTCATTTCTCACCTTCTCATCTTCTTCCTTGGTCCAGCTGCCCCTGACCACGTCAGGATCCAGGTATTTTTTCCAGCGGTCCATACACTGGAAGTCTGTCCGCCCCTGTGACAGCAAAAATAAATCCCTTCTGAAGATTAACTTTTACTGCCTTTCTGTCATGGTTTGGATTCTGCGCACTTGTAATCTGATTACTTAATGTTTACCATATATTTTTAATCACCCCCCCAACACACACACATGAGTGCTACATACATAGTTTATTACTGCTATGATATTTTTTATAGAAACAAATCTGAAAAATAATCAAATAAACAAATGAATGAATGAACGGATGAATGAAGGAATGAATGATGTATGAAATGCAAGGAAGAAGGAAGGATTCATCATGATGAGATTCCTAATATAAATGGCACTGCAACAGTTACTCACAGGTAAGAAACTGGCGATGGTTTTCCAATCTTTCTTTCCAAAGTTGCTGATGAGGATTTTGAGATTTTCGTCCTGTAAATTGGAGGACAACAACAATTCAGATACAATGTAATCAAATACAATGTAATCAGATACAATGTAATCAGATACAATGTAATCCTTAAAAGATAGATTTGAAATTCTGAGTTAGCAAGCAAGGCCATAAAAGGTATTATTCTGAATTATAAAACGGCTCTCTCAAATCAAGCAATCTGATTGGTTCACAGCCATTGTATAAATCCCGTAACCCACTCCAATAACCCATGGCCATGGGTTATGAGTTGCCATGGCAACTCTCTTACTAAAAGGCTTTGGTTTCCTCAAATGACAATGTAGAAAAAACAAATGGCGGAGACAGCTGTCAGATCCTTGTGAATCGATCTTCGCTTATAACTTTACTAATACTTCGCAGAAAATTATGTTTTGTACAAGAATAGACGCGGGCTAATGTCTTCTTTGCAAAAAAAGGCTGTTAACCCCGCATTTAATTATGAACAAGAGAAAAGCCAGCACTCCAAATGTCTTTTTGTTGATTTATTTCCTCCTCAGTACACCTGGGCAGCAGCAACGAACGTTTCAGTCAGAGACCTTCCTCAACGCTGAGGAAGGTCTCTGACTGAAACGTTCGTTGCTGCTGCCCAGGTGTACTGAGGAGGAAATAAATCAACAAAAAGACATTTGGAGTGCTGGCTTTTCTCTTGTTCATATCTCGTGCTTGCCTTGCACCCAGTGAGTTTTTAATATTTTCGAGTGTGCTTGCAACCTGACTTTCTAACCCCGCATTTAACCCCGTAACGTTAGTTGGTGTCGGGCTTTGCAGAAAACTCTCAGCTTCTCAGCAAGCGCTGAGAATGCAGCGCTGCGCTCGAGCTGCGTGTCGGGCTTTCCAGAAAGCTCTCAGCTTCTCAGCAAGCGCCAGGATTGGCCAATGTCAACTTCAGTCTCCAGAACGATCCAATCAAATCACCCGCACGTTCTTGCGGTCCCACCTTACAGTAGTGTTTCAACTGACTCGATCAGAATGCCATGCCAGTCGGACTTATAGTATTATTATTATTATTATATTATCATACTTGGAAACCGTTTTATAAAAGCAATGTAGCACTCGAGCTGCGTGTGTTGTGGCATATATCCCGCTGCTCAGCAGTTATCCCACTCGGCCTGCGGCCTCGTGGGATAACAGCTGATCAGCGGGATATATTTGCCACAACACACGCAGCTCGAGTGCTATATTGCTTAAGTATAACCTGCTGACTTTTGGGACCTCAGATGAAATTTAGCTTCCTAGCTAATTCTGGGACAGTTTCTGACTGTCCATTGTCCTTGCCTGCCAAATAAATAAAATAAATAAATCCATTTTGATGTTCATTTTTCTCAAGGAAGGTTCGCTGACCAACCATGTATGTATACTTTTTTTAAGTGCTAGCCTGCTACGGTTCAGTGAGCAGCCAGTTTTGTAATTCTGACAATTCTACTTTAAATCGTGACAGGTTTTCAGGATTTTCAGCTAAAAGGCTAAAAAAATTAATGTCAAGGTGTTGTTGTATGAGAAACAATTGTTAAATGTCCCTCACCTCCTCCTGTGTCCATTTGACTTGGTTCAACTTCTTGTCTGCTGAGTCCGAGTCGGTGTCAATATACAGATTATCGTCTTTGTCTTCGTCCATGCTGAAAACACACAAGTAAACAAAAATGTACAAGAAGGGACAAATTGAAGAGGCAGTTCAAACACATTACCAGATATAAAGATTTAAAAAATCATCTTCGGTAGTATTAAATTGTGTGTGGTGTTAAAAATAATAATAATCAGGCGACCCTATTTGAATTCCAGGCGACCCCACTTAGGGTCACGACCCTAAGGTTGGGAACCACTGAATTAACGTTACCAAAGATTATATTTAATTCAGCTGCAAGTTGAGTATCACTGAATTAAACCTTCCACGTGGATCACTGAAGTGAAGATGAAATGCTAATCTGAATGACACTGCCTTGATCAGATCACTCATCACTACACTGTGAAAAGCCAATACAGGTGATTCACCTGTATAAATAAAGGTTAAATAAAAAAATAAAAAAATAAAACTGCTATGAAATGGCTACTCTCTCCCACTCATCATCAATGGGGCAACCGCCGATATCTTTCTTTTGAGGAAAGGAAGGAAATGAGTACATGTAGACTAGAGTCTTGTGATCCAACGTCATGTCATCTTGAAGCGTTTCTGAGACTGGCTGACTCACAAGCTATAACGTTTCAAGTTTTATGAAAGAAAAATAAGAAAAATTGTGATGGAGACAGAGATCTTGGCACAGTGTAGCTAGCCGCAACAGTTGCCTCATTGGGATAATGTAGTTACCAAGGCATTGCACTTTCCCTTCCCCCAACCTGACTAACTTCACAAGCATGCATGCGGTTGCGCTAACGTACACATCTAACTGCTCTGAGCAGAAAAGCAGGCAGATAGCTCAAAGGAAACTAGCACATTCGGCACCAATCTAATGAAGATAGCCTTAAAAATGGAAAACACTGCACTGCTAAACTATTAACACAGAACTATTGCAAATAAACTTGACTTGACTAATATATGTTTCTTGCCATGTATTTGATGGCATAATATGGCACCGTAACAATTTAGCATTTATTTGGACTTCATATGTGTGTAAAAATCCAAGTTTGTGCCCATCAGGTAACACACGAGAGTGTTAAAAATTATTAATAAAAATTAAAAAATTATTAAAATTATTAAAAATGTTTATGTCTAATATCTTCCTCCATGTGTGTGTTTCAGCAGCGGAGGATAAGATGGGCTGGCACGGGAAGCCGCTGCCTAAAGACATGGCGGACATCGTGATGAAGGAGCTGCAGAGTCGCATCACGGTACGTGCACATCATGAAGCGCTCGGCGGCTTGCC
Source organism: Poromitra crassiceps (assembly GCF_964638095.1). Classification (NCBI taxonomy): domain Eukaryota; kingdom Metazoa; phylum Chordata; class Actinopteri; order Beryciformes; family Melamphaidae; genus Poromitra; species Poromitra crassiceps. Next base: position 7,814,219 of record NC_139637.1, on the reverse strand, counting down.
TCCTGAAAAAGCCGCTTTGACGCTGCATCTTGATAGGCTGTCTTGCTCTATTTCCGTGTCTGATTGGTCCATTTGCCTCGCGCCCCCTGCCGCTGGAACCGCCCACAGCGTTAGACGGTACGTGCACATCATGAAACGCTCGGCGGCTTGCCTCCTGTGGAAGCCGCTTTGACGCTGCATCTTGATAGGCTGTCTTGCTCTATTTCCGTGTCTGATTGGTCAATTTGCCTCGCGCCCCCTGCCGCTGGAACCGCCCACAGCGTTTCACCGTCGCAGACTAGAGGCGGCTTGTCTCCGAGCGGCTTCACGCTCGCGGGGCGGGACTAGGGCGGGACCTTTCGTTGAAGCTACCCAATGACAGCTCTTCCTACACATTTCCTCCCCCCACCCTCCTGTGTAGCTCGACCTGAGAACGTTTCTACAGGCTACAGCTCCAAGCTGGAAGCTGGTTTCCACGCCCACAAAACGCTGCGACACAGCGGAAAAGCGAATTTGCCATTGTAGATGTGCACGTACCGTCAGTCGCAGACTAGAGGTGGCTTCACGCTCGCGGGGCGGGACTAGGGCGGGACCTTTCGTTGAAGCTACCCAATGACAGCTCTTCCTACACATTTCCTCCCCGCACCCTCCTGTGTACAACGTTTCTACAGGCTACAGCTCCAAGCTGGAAGCTGGTTTGCACGCCCACAAAACGCTGCGACACAGCGGAAAAGCGAATTTGCCATTGTAGATGTGCACGTACCGTCATCAGCAGCAGCAGCAAGCGCCTCTACCCGGCCCCGCCCAACGACGACGCCCCGCCCGTCAACCTCCGCAACATGCGCATGCCAAGCGCACCCAGCTACAAAACTGGAGACAAGGTGTGTTTGAAAGTCAAGTCATACAGCCAAGCTGGGATGTCTTCATTAATCTGTGTCCCCAATCATTCGTTTACACTGTGTGATTTATGGGGTTGAAAGTATTTGATCACTCTCAAATGTGAAACCTGGGGGCACCCGGGTAGTGTAGCGGTAGATTCCCCGCCTGCCCAACACGAGGGTTGCAGGTTCAAGCCCCTTGCTCAAATAAAAGTAGAGCACGTACATCCACTCTTCAGTTAGCAAGTGCAGGAGAGCCCACGCACTGAGAGCCCGATGCTGGGTGTGTGCGGACTTGATTATTACTATTTTATTTGTTTTACCTCAAGCCTCTGTGCTAGGCACTTAGGGGTATATGTCCTGGTCGCTGCACTAGCGCCTCCTCTGGTCGGTCGGGGCGCCTGTTCGGGGGCGAGAGGAACTGGGGGGGGGGGCAATAGTGTGATCTGGCCGGTGAAACTCCTCGCTGTCAAGTGAAAAGAAGCGACTGGCGACGCTGCACAATGTGACAACCTAGACTTGTCCCCGGACCATACGTTTCACAACGATACAGACACACCCCCGGATACACCCATCTACTTACGGATTCGTTCCATGGATGTATTATAGATTCGTTCCCGTTCGCGCCATTATTCAACTCCCTTCCGCATAATGTTCATTCAGTTTTTCTTCTGAGAGAAGGAAGGAGGAAAAAGCGAGAGGTGCGTCGCCGCCGGAGCAGCACGCTCAGATGGGACAGCAAACAAAAAGTAAGGTTGTTTAAAGTAAACCTGGTCACACTGTTTATCCACCTGCCTGCCACTGAAGCCGTCCTCCGTGCCTTCAACAAACTCTTGTTTTCTCTCAGATCGCTCCATTGCCTCTCTGCTCGGATGCTCTCCTTTCAGCTGTCTCGCTGTTTACTCAAGCCACTGAAGCCAGCGTCACTCACCCACCCGCAGCAGCAAAACCCGTTCGGGATTCGCGGACTGCATATTGGACTGACTGACAGACTGTAAGTGAGAAAAGCTATTCTTACTTGACAGGGTTTTGTGGATTCTTTGTTTTGGGTTGTATTTAAAAGCTGAACTGAATTGAATTGCTCTGAATGTAATTTCCTTGTTTCACCAGGGCTTTTTTGCTGGGAGCACATAACCTGTGAAAAGAAAACCTGTAAATGGAATGGATTACTTTTTGTGGTACTATGAACCATTGAACTGACTGGATGGGTCGGGTGTAAATCCTGGACTGGATTGCCTGTGTGAACTGAGGGATATGGACCTGAAATGAACTTTTCCCTGAAACTATTTTCTTGCACAATATATATACTGAAACTGAGTTTGTTGGGTGTGGTCTGAAATTATTTGAGTGTTTCTGTGTTTGCATTTAATGTTTGCATTTAATGTATTTGTTCTTGCTGGGTTGAACTTTGTTCATTCAATGTGCAGGGTGTACATGTTGTTTTGTGTGCACCTTTGTGAGGTTTGGTAAGACTATGAATGACGGGATAGTCCGTTTCCATCAATGTCTGCTAGAACACAGGACGCAGAGGAGATCTGACATCATTGATGATGTCATCGGGAAGGTCGCGATGACATCGTCATTGGTAGATGACCTCTGCATGTTACTAGAACACAGGAGGCAGAGGAGATCTGACATCATTGAGGATGTCATCGGGAAGCTTGTGAGCCCACATCATTGGCTCGGTGACATCACAGTCTATTTGGCACATAGAGATGATGTCATCGGCGACATCATGACATCGCTATGACATCATGATGCCGGGGGAGGTCCATGCCATCTTACGATGACATCCTGTGTTGGGTCGGTTGCGCACCATGTCGGAGTTGAGCCGGCAACCTCCCAGGATGAGATGACAGCTTTGTGAATTGCAACAGCTTTAGCCACTTTGCTACTGTTCCTCGTCCCTTTACTGTCCCTCATTGCTTTACTGTCCCTCATCCCTTTACTGTCCCTCGTCCCTTTACTGTCCCTCGTCCCTTTACTGTCCTTTACTGTCCCTCGGCCCTTTACTGTCCCTCATCCCTTTACTGTCCCTCGTCCCTTTACTGTCCCTCGTCCCTTTACTGTCCCTCGTCCATCTGAGCACCTTGACCAGAACCTTCTTAACTTGAGTATTAACATGATAATGCTGTAATACTTCTCATCTGGCGTTTCAAACTTTAATTTCACACTTTTCTTAATCCCTCATCATCATCATCATCAACATCATCATCAAAACTAACTGCTTGATTCATCTGGAAGTGGGGAAGTTATATTTGAGAATCTGTCCGTTCTCCCATCATGCAACCAGGTTGTGTACAAGACCAATGATGACCATGTGACTGTGATTGGAGCAGGAGTGACGCTGCACGAGGCTCTGGCTGCTGCTGAACAGCTGAAGAAAGGTAAGAAAGAAAGAAAGAAAGAAAAAAGGAAAGAAAGAAAGAAAGAATGGCCTCTTGTTACTGTACAGTGTGTCAGTAACATACAGAGCATCAGTTGGACTAAGGTGCATCTACACTTCCTCCACCTTCCTCTCTCCTCCCTCAGAGAGAATCAACATCCGCGTGATCGACCCGTTCACCATCAAGCCCCTGGACTCCAAGACCATCATCGAGAACGCCAGGGCGACCAGAGGACGCATCATCACAGTGGAGGACCACTACTATGAAGGTGAGCCGTCACAGAGACAACAGCACTCAAATTAAGATTCCCCAAATAGAATTATTCTAAAAGAAAACAAAAAAGAAATGCCTGAAAGTATTGAATTACTTCCCAAAAATATCCTAAACCTTGGCATCCCCCCCCCCCCCTCTCTCTCTCTCTCTCTCTCTCTCTCTTAATTAACCTTTTAAGAGAGCGGTACCGTATCGATACCGTATCGATACAGTATACGAAAAAATGGCCACCCGAAAAAATAACCCCTTGGTAAATACGATACCGTATCGATAACGTATCGATACAGTATACGAAAAAATGGCCACCCGAAAAAATAACCCCTTGGTAAATACGATACCGTATCGATACGGTATCGATACGGTATCGATATTGTATCGAAACAGTATTGCAGAAAAAAGTATCGCGATATATTGCCGTATCGATGTTATTGCACAGCCCTGGTTGTGACAGCTCTGTCTCGTCTGTCTCCTCAGGCGGGCTGGGCGAGGCCGTGTGCTCGGCGGTGGTGAACGAGTCTGGCTTCATCGTGCGCCGCCTGGCCGTGTCCCACGTGCCCCGCAGCGGCAAGCCCAGCGAGCTGCTGCGCATCTTCGGCATCGACCGCGACGCCATCGCCCAGGCCGCACGCAAGCTGCTCAACAGCGCCACCAACGCCAAGTAAGGAGCACCTGCAGCAACGTCGCGGTAACTCCGTGGCAACCGGCGGTCGCCGTGGAGACAGCAAACAAACAGCCACAGAGGGAGGGGAAGCACTTCAGGCCCACGCACTCGCGCTCTCCGTCTTCATTTGGATAGAGAACGTTAACATGGTGTTTCTGTTTAATTGTCATTGATGTGGTTTTGACACCCAGGTACCCCCCACCCCACCTCACCTCACCCCACCTCACCCCACCCCACCCAGCCTTTCCCCCCTTCAGTTGCCCCTATTTGTGAATTCAGTAACTCCACCCTACATTCACCCCTGTCGGTTTCCTCCTCCTCCCTCCAAGAGAAACTCTACTGCTGTAGTGTGTCAGTAAAAAGC
>NC_139637.1:7732177-7804677 GCF_964638095.1 Poromitra crassiceps | reverse complement strand
CGTTCTCCTCCTCCTCCCTCTTTCTGCCACATTCACTAAGCCCCGCCCCCTCTTCCTCACTGTTTAGCGCCTGTACTCGTCCCCACAGTCCCCGATGAGCGCCATCAGGTCGCTGGAGCGCCGCGTCACGGCCTGCAGGGCGGCCAGGTCGTCCTCCGTCAGCCGGAGCTCGGCGCTGCAGCTGCGCAGGCTGTCGGCGATGTGTTGCCCCGCCCCCGCCACCCCCAGGCGACAGCCCACGATGACCCCGCCCACCGCCGGGCGGTCCAGGATGCAGCGCGTCGCCACGGACGCCATCGAGCAGCCGCGTCGCTCGGCGACCGTCTCCAAGGCGACGAGGAGCTCCTGGAAGAGGCTCCAGCCGCCCCACGCGTCGATCATCTTCTTGTACTTGGAGAGAGAGGAGGTGTCCAGCTCCGCCTCTGACTTAGGCTCCGCCTTCCCCAGATAACGCTCTGACAGCAGACCTCCAGCTGAAAGGAGAGAGGGGGAGGAGAGGGCAGGGAGAGAGAGGGAGAGAGGGAGAGGGGTTGAAAAAAAATGGAGAGACAGGGTGAAGGAGTGAAGATGATGGGAGGGGGGGAGGGAGGGAGGGGGGGGCACGGAGACGGTATGTGTCGTCACCATTGGAGCGACTCCATCTTAGAAACCCACCATTTTACTTCCTTACCCCACTAACCCTAACTATAACCCAGCAGGATAACTATAACCCAGCAGGATAACTATAACCCAGCAGGATAACTATAACCCAGCATAACTATAACCCAGCAGGATAACTATAACCCAGCAGGATAACTATAACCCAGCAGGATAACTATAACCCAGCAGGATAACTATAACCCAGCAGGATAACTATAACCCAGCAGGATAACTATAACCCAGCATAACTATAACCCAGCAGGATAACTATAACCCAGCAGGATAACTATAACCCAGCAGGATAACTATAACCCAGCAGGATAACTATAACCCAGCAGGATAACTATAACCCAGCAGGATAACTATAACCCAGCAGGATAACTATAACCCAGCAGGATAACTATAACCCAGCAGGATAACTATAACCCAGCAGGATAACTATAACCCAGCACAGGATAACTATAACCCAGCAGGATAACTATAACCCAGCAGGATAACTATAACCCAGCACAGGATAACTATAACCCAGCAGGATAACTATAACCCAGCAGGATAACTATAACCCAGCAGGATAACTATAACCCAGCAGGATAACTATAACCCAGCAGGATAACTATAACCCAGCAGGATAACTATAACCCAGCAGGATAACTATAACCCAGCAGGATAACTAATAACCCAGCAGGATAACTATAACCCAGCAGGATAACTATAACCCAGCAGGATAACTATAACCCAGCAGGATAGTTCATATGCTCACTGCTTTTACATCATAAAACATCAAATCAACTTCTTCCTTGTAATTGTTCCACTTGAGTGACACGTATGTGTTTAATATGAGTAATACAACCGATGGGTAAATATAGTAGGGTCAAATATGATTGGCTTGAAGTCAATGTGCTGTATCTAACCCAGAGTATCTAACCCAGAGTGTATCTAACCCAGAGTGTATCTAACCCAGAGTGTATCTAACCCAGAGTGTGTCTAACCCAGAGTGTATCTAACCCAGAGTGTTATCTAACCCAGAGTATCTAACCCAGAGTGTATCTAACCCAGAGTGTTATCTAACCCAGAGTATCTAACCCAGAGTATCTAACCCAGAGTGTTATCTAACCCAGAGTATCTAACCCAGAGTGTATCTAACCCAGAGTGTATCTAACTCAGAGTGTATCTAACCCAGAGTGTATCTAACCCAGAGTATCTAACCCAGAGTGTATCTAACCCAGAGTATCTAACCCAGAGTATCTAACCCAGAGTATCTAACCCAGAGTGTATCTAACCCAGAGTGTATCTAACCCAGAGTGAAGTCAATGTGCTGTATCTAACCCAGAGTGTATCTAACCCAGAGTGTATCTAACCCAGAGTATCTAACCCAGAGTGTATCTAACCCAGAGTGTATCTAACCCAGAGTATCTAACCCAGAGTGTATCTAACCCAGAGTGTAGCTAACCCAGAGTGTATCTAACCCAGAGTGTATCTAACCCAGAGTGCCGTAGGTCAGGAGCTGGATGTTGTTTGCCAGACAGAATTCCTCCATCCTCGCTGCTGGTCGCTGGTCGATCAGGGAGTACTGGACCTGCAGGACAGACACAGACATGAGTACTGGACCTGCAGGACAGACACAGACATGAGTACTGGACCTGCAGGACAGACACAGACATGAGTACTGGACCTGCAGGACAGACACAGACATGAGTACTGGACCTGCAGGACAGACACAGACATGAGTACTGGACCTGCAGGACAGACACAGACATGAGTACTGGACCTGCAGGACAGACACAGTCATGAGTACTGGACCTGCAGGACAGACACAGCCATGTACACGGTCCATATATACAGTCATATGTGTGTTAGTGAGAGAATGAGAGAGAGAGAGAGAGACAGACAGAGATGGAGTCTATAGTAGTTAGTCTATTATAGTGTCTAAAGGAGGTATACGGCCTGAAGGTACCTGGTTGCTAGAGATGCGGATGCCTCTGCTGGTGATCTCCTCCAGTCTCTGAGTGTCAAAGTTGGTGAGGGCCAGCTCTCCTGACACAGGAACCAGATGGAAGATGGAAAAGTCTCAATAAAAACACTGACCTGGGTTCATAGAACAGGTCACTTAGCCACTAGTCTCGCTGGCCAGCCTCCTCTCCCTTCCGTCCGAGGAGTCTGGCGCCGCAGGTCTCCATAGTGGGATTGCGATGGGCGGCGTCAAGTTGGATTTCAAACAATCCAACTTGCCGTTTTCAGCATGTAGCAACGAGCTAGCGTGTAGGTTTCTGCCGTTAGCTTGCTAGCTAGTTAGCGTTGTTGTTTTCCCTGAGGTGGCAGGGGACTATTTACAGCAACACACAGAGGAGGGAGCAGAAGCCGCTCTGATTGACATGGTCGGAGCCAATGACAGAGCTTCTGACATCCGGCTGCCACTGAAACCGATGCCTCCAATGGGAGAGCAGAGTAGAGCAGGGGAGGGTTTATCCCAGTTGTGTGTGTGTGTGTGTGTGTGTGTGTGTGTGTGTGTGTGTGTGTGTGTGTGTGTGTGTGTGTGTGTGTGTGTGTGTGTGTGTGTGTGTGTATGCATGTATACAGGACAACACAGGTGTACAAAATACAAACACAGAAAAGATACACATGTAAGCAGAATACAACATGTATACATGTGTGTTTACATTGTAAACATCCAAATGCATGTATGACCAAACCTACATGAACACTGAAGAATATGTCCATAGAGAGACCGAGGTCAGAAAGGTGTTGCGCTATCTTTTGTCTCTCTTTTGTTTAAGTGTGTGTGTGTGTGTGTGTGTGTGTGTGTGTGTGTGTGTGTGTGTGAACAGTGCAGTAAACATACGTATGAGTCCCTCCTGCTGCAGGTCAGACAGGTGTCCCAGAACGTCCAGGTATCTCTTGTCTCCATACTTCCACCAGTGGAACTGAAGACAGTCCAGACTGTCCACCTGCATGCGAGCCATGGAGCGCCGCACAGCCGTCTCCACCACCTGAGCACAGAGGGACGCTTCAAGGCCTGCTGCACGGTTCAAACTCCAAGCTCAATTAAAGCTTTCAAAATAAAACCTTCAGTCAGACGTCCACAAAACACTTTGAAGCTTCTCAGAAATGAAATTAATTGATTTAAGAAGGTGGTGTAGTGAGTAGAGCCATGGCCGTAACTAGCTATGAGGACGGTGAGGTCCGGACCTCCCCTAATATTTCAGGCCAGGCCAGGCCACTCACTGAACAGCAGGCCAGGCGCCGCCTACTGGTTTACTAGTGGTTTTATTACTTTATTCAGGTTTAAAGTGGGTGCATCTCATTGTAATCATGCATGATGCCAATTGCCAAGCTCCCGAAGTCAGGTATGCAGGTGGCTATATGCATGGTTTCAGTTTCATGACCCAATAAGTAACAAAAAGAGGTGGTGTAAAGTTAAAAACAACATAATATATTTTATTTTATTTTTCAATCGTTCCTATCAGGAATAAATAAATGTCCCTCTGTATGTTTTTTTTATTATCGATGATGACTTTGTGTGTTGTGTACGGCTTGGGTTGTGTACCTGTGTTTGTAGGTGTCATTTTGATATGAATTTGGCTAAAACAGTTTGTGTTTGTTAGTTACAATTATGTTGACAGGAGAGCTGAGCAGGTGGTGACATGAAAGAGAATATACTGAATAATGACATCACAACAGTATAATCCTAATGTTGATTTAAAATGATATATTACTCTAAATATGGCTAAAAAAGGGGGGGGGGGAAAACTCAAATTTTTTTCGGCGCCGCCCGATCCGCCTCCCCTTGCTGGACCTCCCCTATTTCGGAACCCTGGTTACGGCCCTGAGTAGAGCCTCCTTCAGTCATAAGACCCAGATGAGGGAGGGCATCTTTAAAAAGACCACACTGCTCTCTAGTGCAGTGGTTCTCAAATGGGGGTCCGCGGACCCCCAGGGGTCCGTGGCACTTTGCCAGGGGGTCCGCGAAAAGTTTTCAAGTAAATTTTTTTTTTTTTTTTTTTTTTTTTTATAAAATGCTACATGTTACTTATTCCTTCTCAAACTACTTCCTACATGGTGCTAGTCTATCAAAATATCTTGGCTGTCATTGATTGTGTTGCATAGTGGTTTTCTGTACTGTTGACAAATTGTGATATTGTAAGTTGCTTTGGATAAAACAAAAGTGTCTGCTAAATGACGTAATGTAAATGTGATGTAATATTTTTTTTTTTTTTTTTTTTTTTGCAAAATCTTCATAGTTCAACGAAAATAGTTTATGCTTTAAATCTAAAATGGTTCATGGATTACATTCTAATAACAAACCTATCAAATTAAAAGTCAAGCACGTTACCGTGGAAACAATTAAGCTTAGCCAAAAATCACAAATCAGAATGAGGGGGTCCCCGGTATATTTTCTATCTTGTAAGGGGTCCTTGGCTGAAAAACATTTGAGAACCTCTGCTCTAGTGGATGGAAATATGTCCACCGCCCAAACATGACAGGGTTAAAACCTATTTCTCCCCAGCTCACCTTGCGATCCATCGGAAGCCATCCACCGGCTCTTGGCACCCATTTGGTCAGTCCCTGCAGAGCCGGGGTGGGACTCCCAGAGGATTTGGACTTCAGCTATGGATCAGACAAGGACTAGTACCAATTAGGAAGACTTTGAATGATATTGGCTCGTTTCTGACCGTTGCACTTTATTTTGACATCCACCAAGAAGGTTTTGCCCCTGTTTGTTCATTAGTTTGCCTTTACATGTATTTCATCAGGATGTCTAAAAATGTATGAATAGATTTCCATGAACAATGGTGGACAGATCGACCTTGGGCCAAGGAAGAATTTATTTGATTTGTCTGATGATCCGTATCTGGAATTTCCACCATTAGACATTTATCATTTTTGTAGTCACTATGACGATGAGATAAAGAAGTGATTCCAAATGCCGGGCAAAGAAATCAATTAAACTTGAAATATAAGTGATAGAAATGATGTATTTGGGTATAACAACAAGTAGGAGAATTGTTCAGCATTGGCAGAGGTTTGCACTATTCAATTTGTAATGTTGATATAAGATTTAAACTTATTCTGCCATTTTTGTATGTCCCTGACTCCCTGGGTAAGTCAAGCAATCAATCAATAAGTCAATCAATTTAATATCTAAAATGTGAATGTATAATTGACTATGGTACAATATGTTTTACAATACCATTTTTCAGTTAAAGCTTGTGCAAAATCAAATGAGAGAGAGAGAGAGAGAGAGAGTGTGTGTGTGTGTGTGTGTGTGTGTGTGTGTGTGTGTGTGTGTGTGTGTGTGTGTGTGTGTGTGTGTGTGTGTGTGTGTATACCTGGCTGTTGAATTGTCCAAATATCTCCTCTGCAGGCCCATAATGGTCTGCCATGTCAAATGTGGTCAGGCCAGCATCTACATAGGCCTGCATGGCTTCAACTGGAGAGAGAGAGAGAGAGAGAGAGAGAGAGAGAGAGAGAGAGAGAGAGAGAGAGAGAGAGAGAGAGAGAGAGAGAGAGAGAGAGAGAGACCACATCAGGGAGATTCATCTAGTTTCACAGAAAACTATAACTTTCAAATATGTGTGCTTGTATCCTGTGGTACTGTACAAACAGACATAATGAGTAAGGGACTATAGGCAGAAATGGCGTGTTGTATTAATTAGTCTTCTTTTGTTATACTGTAATGTTTTAGTACTAGATAGCCAGATTTTATTATGAAACTACAGTATGTGTGGTGCAATGTCTGTATATTTAATATGTCTAAGAGCAAGGACCACAACGGAATTAAGTTTTTGTGTACTTTTTGTGTTATCCTTGATGCCTTTTTTTAGAATTGCATGTACATTTAATGTATGGCATTTTTTTTAAACAGATCATCAAATAAATCTATCTATGAATGAACCTAGAGGATTCCCACAATGCATTGCCCTGGATATAAAATGCCAATATCAATGTGGAATGCTTTTCCTTCCTGCTGTAATGTTGCTTAATTGGATCACTGGATGTGAAGTGGCCATGATGGCCCCCTTCAGGACTGTGTTGTGACTGGTTACACAGTGGCACTGCCAGTGACAACACCTGAGGCCTGTACTACGAAGCTAGTTTAATGCCTTATCCGAGTAAGTTTGAGTTTAAACCTGGTTTAGCCGTACTACAAAGCAAGTTAACTTTCAATCACCATGGCAACTGACGCTGCAAAGCTAACCTGGTCCCGACCAGGTTAGCTTCAGAGGATAAGATCAAAATCCATGACAGACCCATATAATCGGCTCTCTGGAGTCACTCACCATTCATATAAGATCGCCATGTGAAAAATAGATTGCAGTCAACTGAGAATAGAATAAGAAAAACATTCGTGGCTCTGTAGGCTACATAATTAAATTAAGCCTACTTACCACTTTATGTCTTAACAGCTCAACGATGCGTGGAGAAATATGATCACTATTAATCACCGCAGCGCATATCGTGAATGAAGCCTCAAATGGAGTGAGGGTGATATTCTCCTACATGCCAGAAAAGCCTATACATATAATATAGATATGGGATAAATATGGGATAGCCCCAATACTAAATATTCAGGCTTCTTGCATGTTTCAGCTGGAACTGTGTCCTGTAGGCTGTATGCCAATATATGAGCAAAAATAGGCTAGTTTTTATCAATGAAAAGTATGCCCGCATCGTCTCAATTCAGTCCAGCAGTTTTCTCTTTTATATTAGGATATCATTATTATAGCCTATATATGAATTATTCGATCAGTGCAACTACACACATAATGAGTGATAGAGATCATTATTCATTGAGCATGCGTTTCTAAATCTATGGTCTAAATAGGCTTACAGATTGTGGAAATGTATAGACTGAGATTACATTTGTTGCTGCTGTATCAATGTATGCAGCTGTATCAGACAGAAATCGCTGATCAAAGTAGCCTAAATCAAATGACTGATGTGAATACAAGCTGCTGCTTTAGACAGCCCTTCAGCAGACTATCCAACGCGGATTTTCATTCTGACATTAAATCGCGGATACATTAAATATCCGCTAAAACTCTGATCATGCACTGCGCTTTCATGGAACGAGGAAATGGGTGTGGGCGTGGATCAACTCAGCTGTTCATAATGTGATTGGCTGGCGCACCTCTTTCGCGTGGACGCGCGCCTGTGCACGAGCGAAAAACGTGCGCGTGCACAGGCAGATCCCAGGTCCACTTACCTAGTAAAAAACCAGCGTCGTAGTATCAGTTAACTAGATAGCTTTGATCCTGTTCAGTCAAACCAGATCAAAGGGACTTATCGCGGATCTGTTAAACTAGTTTCGTAGTACAGGGCTCTGAAAGAGACTATCAATATACATTGTATTAAACCATATGAAAAGCAACATAATGCTATAAATATGTCCAAAAAGCACAAGACATTCTGCTATGTTCCTGTAAAGTGATTCCTTAACTTCCACATTGTCTCCCCGGGCCCTGTCATTCTGTCTTGACTCTTGACTACACCTCTGTCAGTCTCAAATGTCCCTGATGATATCATATGATATGATATGGACCCGGAGCCCGGGGGTAAAGTCCTGTGTGTTGTGTCACCTGCTCTGGCCTCGTCCACCGCTCCGTGCCCCCCGGACACCTGCCACATGCCGTTCAGCACCCGGCAGATCTCCAGACCACCGGCCAGTCTGACTGTGGGCACCGCGGACATACTGCTGCCTGCCTGCCTGCCTGCCTGCCTGCAACAATAATAACAACAGATGTCTAGATCTCCAAGAGCAGTAGCCTGTACTACGAAGCTAGTTTAATGCCTTATCCGAGTAAGTTTGAGTTTAAACCTGGTTTAGCCGTACTACAAAGCAAGTTAACTTTCAATCACCATGGCAACTGACGCTGCTAACCTGGTCGCGACCAGGTTAGCTTCAGAGGATAAGATCAAAATCCATGACAGACCCATATAATCGGCTCTCTGGAGTCACTCACCGTTCATATAAGATCGCCATATGAAAAATAGATTGCAGTCAACTGAGAATATAACAAGAAAAACATTTGTGGCTCTGTAGGCTACATAATTAAATTAAGCCTACTTACCACTTTATGTCTTAACAGCTCAATGATGCGTGGAGAAATATGATCACTATTAATCACCGCGGCGCATATCATGAATGGACCCTCAAATGGAGTGAGGGTGATATTCTCCTACATGCCAGAAAAGCCTATACATATAATATAGATATGGGATAAATATGGATAGCCCCAGCAGTTTTCTCTTTTATAGTAGGCTATTAGGCTTTATACTAGGCTATTTTATATATGAATTATTCGATCAGTGCAACCACGCACATGAGTGATAGAGATCATTATTCATTGAGCATGCGTTTCTAAATCTATGGTCTAAATAGGCTTACAGATTGTGGAAATGTATAGACTGAGATTACACATTTACATGTGTTGCTGCTGCCTGTATCAATGCAGCTGTATCAATCGCTGATCAAAGTAAATCAAATGACTGATGTGAATACAAGCTGCTGCCTTAGACAGCCCTTCAGCAGACTATCCAACGCGGATTTTCATTCTGACATTAAATCGCGGATACATTAAATATCCGCTAAAACTCTGATCATGCACTGCGCTTCATTGAACGAGGAAATGGGTGTGGGCGTGGATAAACTCAGCTGTTCATAATGTGATTGGCTGGCGCACCTCTTTCGCGTGGACGCGCGCCTGTGCACGAGCGAAAAACGTGCGCGTGCACAGGCAGATCCCAGGTCCACTTACCTAGTAAAAAACCAGCGTCGTAGTATCAGTTAACTAGATAGCTTTGATCCTGTTCAGTCAAACCAGATCAAAGGGACTTATCGCGGATCTGTTAAACTAGTTTCGTAGTACAGGGCTCAGCACGTTTACTGGTTCATAAAGTAGAACAAGACATGCATGGAGCGTTGCACACAGTTATTCCTCATACAATACAACATTGTAAACATAATTAATCGATTAAAAGGCACTTACTTCGCGCTCCGAATTAATACTTAAAGGGTAGTTTACACGTAACGCCACTCACTGCAACAAAACTGTTACAAAACACTTTGCGTAAGGGCGTTTTACAAGAGCCACACATCTTGATATGACGTCCCTGAAGTAAACACTCGGGTGTCCTGTCCTCGCGTGCCCTCTGCTGGACAACAGCTGTCACTTCTCTTTAGGAACACAACCCGATCTGTCAGCTGTGATTGGTCGAACAAGGCTCACGTCAGAGCAAAACACGGCAACTGGCAATTCCAGCGCTGATGTCTGAGCCCTGTACTACGAAACTAGTTTAACAGATCCGCGATAAGTCCCTTTGATCTGGTTTGACTGAACAGGATCAAAGCTATCTAGTTAACTGATACTACGACGCTGGTTTTTTACTAGGTAAGTGGACCTGGGATCTGCCTGTGCACGCGCACGTTTTTCGCTCGTGCACAGGCGCGCGTCCACGCGAAAGAGGTGCGCCAGCCAATCACATTATGAACAGCTGAGTTTATCCACGCCCACACCCATTTCCACACCCATTTCCTCGTTCAATGAAGCGCAGTGCATGATCAGAGTTTTAGCGGATATTTAATGTATCCGCGATTTAATGTCAGAATGAAAATCCGCGTTGGATAGTCTGCTGAAGGGCTGTCTAAGGCAGCAGCTTGTATTCACATCAGTCATTTGATTTACTTTGATCAGCGATTGATACAGCTGCATTGATACAGGCAGCAGCAACACATGTAAATGTGTAATCTCAGTCTATACATTTCCACAATCTGTAAGCCTATTTAGACCATAGATTTAGAAACGCATGCTCAATGAATAATGATCTCTATCACTCATGTGTGTGGTTGCACTGATCGAATAATTCATATATAAAATAGCCTAGTATAAAGCCTAATAGCCTACTATAAAAGAGAAAACTGCTGGGGCTATCCATATTTATCCCATATCTATATTATATGTATAGGCTTTTCTGGCATGTAGGAGAATATCACCCTCACTCCATTTGAGGGTCCATTCATGATATGCGCCGCGGTGATTAATAGTGATCATATTTCTCCACGCATCGTTGAGCTGTTAAGACATAAAGTGGTAGGTAGGCTTAATTTAATTATGTAGCCTACAGAGCCACAAATGTTTTTCTTGTTATATTCTCAGTTGACTGCAATCTATTTTTCATATGGCGATCTTATATGAACGGTGAGTGACTCCAGAGAGCCGATTATATGGGTCTGTCATGGATTTTGATCTTATCCTCTGAAGCTAACCTGGTCGCGACCAGGTTAGCTTTGCAGCGTCAGTTGCCATGGTGATTGAAAGTTAACTTGCTTTGTAGTACGGCTAAACCAGGTTTAAACTCAAACTTACTCGGATAAGGCATTAAACTAGCTTCGTAGTACAGGCTACTGATGTCTTGTCTAGCCGACCAACTCTGTTTACATTTTAAAAACTGCGACAGTTCACAACTTTAACAAGACATATATTATAGCCTACATCAAACTCTTGAGCTACTTCTGCTCTCACTCAGAATGTCAAAGCGATGTGATGTAGGCCTATAGTTTTTGACATATTATGTTTGTTTGGCACAACTCATACTATTGACTGCCGTGGGGTTCCGCATTTCTGGGTGGCAAGTGACGTCACGCTGATTCAAGAAATAACACAACTAGAGGTTCATCTTAGTGTTCTCATGTTCATTATGTTGGACATACCGGTAGTTCAATTTCTACTTCAATTTTTATGGTAAAAAAAACTTTGAAGGCAAAATCACTAAACCGGAAGTAAAATTCCTGCTGGAGCAAAAAATCCGGCTCAATCCTGCTCTCTCTCTCTCTCTCTCTCTCTCTCTCTCTCTCTCTCTCTCTCTCTTTCTCTCTCTCTCTCTCTCTCTCTCTCTCTCTCTCTCTCTCTCTCTCTCTCTCTGCCCTCCGAGTTAATCATTTCCTTGTTCGGTGTGGCGCAGATTATTTTCTCCAGTTAAAGGTAGGTAGGCTGTTGTAACAGTACTTTACTGACACTTTTACTCTAATTTAACTCTTTAATGAGACTGTTAACACTGTTAAAACTGTTAGCCTATTTGCTTATTTAGACTAAAAAGAGGAACTATCAGGTGTCAAAGTTTTCTCCGTGTAAAAAAACTCTGATTCAAAACTAGACTTGTTTACCCTGAAGTTATGAGGCCGCGCGCGCACCGTCATATCAAATGAACACACCTAGAACTGACAGAGGAGAATAAGCAGTCTGTCTTCTCTCTCTCTCTCTCTCTCTCTCTCTCTCTGTCTCTCTCTAAAAGATAGACAACAAATGTTGGTTTTAGAATAAATCATACTCTTGAGTCAGTTAGCCTCAATGCGTTGAGGCTATATCATCTCTTGCTATAGTAAAATGGAAGAACTTCTTGTCACATGTCGCTCTTCAGTCAGAAACCATTTTGATATTGCAGACTGTGACGTCAGACAGATTTTACATGCACTCTCATAGACCCTTCTCACGGGGCCCATTTTGTGTCGAAAAGGCAGGGTAAACACAGGTGCAAGCAAAACACTAATGACGGTTTCAAACTTTTGATTGGAATTTGGAAACCCTCATTAGTGTTTTGCTTGCACCTGTGTTTATTCTGCCTTTTTCACACAAAATGGCCCACGTAAAAAGGGTCTATTCTCACTCGTCATTTAATTATATAGTATATAATATAATGACCCCTGACCTCACGGTCTAAAAATTGGAGGCTTTAACAACATTTTGGGGGCACTTTAAAAATAGTAATTAATGCATAAAGTTGCTAAAGTGTAGTGTGAACAACAGCGCTGTTTGTGTGTGTTCTTCATCGTTGTCTTCTGGCATCCAGCTTGCAGGTGCTGAGTGTGATACAGATGGGATTTAAATGTATTGAATGAAAATACAATTATCAAAATATTGGGGGCAATTTTTGCCTCATGATCATGTTTTTTAGGGGAATTAATGTGAGATTTCTTGGGGGCATTTTTGCCCTGTGTGTGTGTGTGTGTGTGTGTGTGTGTGTGTGTGTGTGTGTGTGTGTGTGTGTGTGTGTGTGTGTGTGTGTGTGTGTGTGGCCCCTGGCTAAATTCCTACACTGGCAAACACATAGATAAATACATAGCTGTGAGAGAGCAGAATAGACAGGGTATATTATAGACAGGGTATACTGTCTGGGGCTGGGCGATATGGTTGAAATCAGTATCACGAATAGTCACGGGTCAGTTTAGAAACATAATGTATATCACAATATGGGTCATATATTAAGCAAAATTGAAATTTGGTACTCCAATTATCATATTATCATATATAATAATTACCTGGCGTTATGATGCCACTGAATAGACGACAAACGATAGTACTGGATTATCTCCCTTTGGCACAGCTGCTACTCAATCAGTCAACTGTAGACATTCTGACTAGTCTAACCTTAACCAGAACTAACTAGCACAGAAGAAATCTAACTAATCTACCGCCTAGTCTGCCCTGTCCTGACCTACTCTAATCTAGTCTAATCTTAGCCTGAACACTATACGATCACGGCTAATCTGCAGCCTAACCTAAACCACTCTGACCTACCCCGGCACCGACTACCCCAGTCCCCACTCCCCCTCCCACAAAGATATGAGAAGTGGAGCCCAGGCAGAGAAATACCCCCCCAACCCCACAACCCCCCCAACCCCACAACCCCACAACCCCCACAACCCCACAACCCCACAACCCCACAACCCCCACAACCCCACAACCCCACAACCCCCACAACCCCACACCCCCACAACCCCACACCCCCACAACCCCACAACCCCCCCAACCCCCCAACCCCACACCCCCACAACCCCACACCCCCACAACCCCACAACCCCACAACCCCCACAACCCCACAACCCCCACAACCCCACAACCCCCACAACCCCACACCCCCACAACCCCACAACCCCCACAACCCCACAACCCCCACAACCCCCACAACCCCACAACCCCCACAACCCCACAACCCCCACAACCCCCACAACCCCACAACCCCCCAACCCCACAACCCCCACAACCCCACACCCCCACAACCCCACAACCCCCACAACCCCACAACCCCCACAACCCCACAACCCCCACAACCCCCACAACCCCACACCCCCACAACCCCACAACCCCCACAACCCCCACAACCCCACACCCCCACAACCCCCACACCCCCACAACCCCCACACCCCCACAACCCCACAACCCCCACAACCCCCCAACCCCACAACCCCACAACCCCCACAACCCCACACCCCCACAACCCCCCCAACCCCACAACCCCAC
The DNA here is from genome assembly GCF_964638095.1 of Poromitra crassiceps. Taxonomy (NCBI): domain Eukaryota; kingdom Metazoa; phylum Chordata; class Actinopteri; order Beryciformes; family Melamphaidae; genus Poromitra; species Poromitra crassiceps. Next base: position 7,790,743 of record NC_139637.1, on the reverse strand, counting down.
ACCCCCACAACCCCACAACCCCCACAACCCCCCAACCCCACAACCCCCACAACCCCACAACCCCCCCAACCCCACAACCCCACAACCCCCCCAACCCCACAACCCCCACAACCCCACACCCCCACAACCCCACAACCCCCACAACCCCACAACCCCCACAACCCCCACAACCCCACACCCCCACAACCCCACACCCCCACAACCCCCCAACCCCCACAAACCCCACAACCCCACAACCCCCCAACCCCACAAGCCCCACAACCCCACGACCCCCCAACCCCACAACCCCCAACCCCCACAACCCCACAACCCCACGGCCACAAGAAAAACTTTCCACCTGTGAACTTATAGCCCCTGGATTGCCTCACCTTAAAGGAGAGGAGGAACCTTGTGAGGGCCGATGCAGCTTAGAGGCCAAACATAGAGCCCAACTGGTGACCCTCCTCCAGGACAGGCTGAGATGCAATCGATGTTCGGCTAAACATTTGACTGTTGCAAATATGGAGATGAAATTGCCACAAAAAAGAGTTGGTTGGTAGTTGAAGGTAAATAAAAATAAGACAGTGGATAACCACAATAATTTTGCACAGTTTTTTTTTAGAGAAGCATGACATTTCTCACATAGTTATTGAATACCATAATGCTTATTTTCAGATGTGGAGGGAAGGGAAGTCAAGTCAAGTCAAGTTTATTTGTATAGCACATTTCATACACAGAGGCAATTCAAAGGAAGTAAGATTTGACCTCAAATCCAAGATGGCCGCTGATCCCATGGGTCTAATGTTCAAATGTATGTAATGTTCATAACAGTTGTGCACCTTTTGAGAAAAGCATGAAATTTCTCACATAGTGAGTGAATATCTACCATAAGGTTTATTTTCAGATGTGGAGGGAAGTCAGATTTGACCTCAAATCCAAGATGGCTGCCAATCCCCCGAGTCTAATACCGCATTCAAGACAACTTGGAACACTGGAAAAATTAGCTCTGACCTGTAAAAAATGATTTGAACGCTTGTCGAGGTCGGAATTACATTCGGGTATCATTTCAGATCTCCAGTCTGTCCGAGTTGACATCATCAAAGTGTTTGTTGACCTAATTTGAGGTGCAATTATGCAATATGTGTTTATATTGTTTATATTTCGCTCTGATTATAGCAATATGTTGAATTCAACAGCTATTTTACCAATGAAATTAGCTAGTTGAAGTTAGCTGTGTATGTTTTTGTAAATGTATCCTGTAATAACAGCTTGTAGTAATGACTGAGTGCAGCTAACAGCATGTTGGTGTGTTTGTGTGAAGGTGTTGTTGGCTCCACTATGAGTCAGTGTGAGGAGAGAGAGGAGGGGCTCTCTCTGTCTGAGGAACATGACAGCCGGACCAAAGCTAGGAGGTAAGATGAGATAACTGTTCTCTATCTCACAGCTCAGCAGTGACATCATTACAGCTCAGCAGTGACATCATTACAGCACAGCAGTGACATCATTACAGCTCAGCAGTGACATCATTACATCTCAACAATGACATCATTACAGCTCAGCAGTGACATCATTACATCTCAACAGTGACATCATTACAGCTTAGCAGTGACATCATTACAGCTTAGCAGTGACATCATTACAACTCAGCAGTGACATCATTACAGCTCAGCAGTGACATCATTACAGCTCAGCACTGACATCATTACAGCTCAGCAGTGACATCATTACAGCTCAGCAGTGACATCATTACAGCTCAGCACTGACATCATTACAGCTTAGCAGTGACAATATTTCAGCTCAGCAGTGACATCATTACAGCTCAGCACTGACATCATTACAGCTTAGCAGTGACATCATTACAGCTTAGCAGTGACATCATTACAGCTTAGCAGTGACATCATTACAGCTCAGCAGTGACATCATTACAGCTTAGCAGTGACATCATTACAGCTTAGCAGTGACATCATTGCAGTGACATCATTACATCTCAGCAGTGACATCATTTAACCCTTCATTATCCTGAGTCAAAGCTCTGTCTGTCTCTGTTGTGTTGAAGGCCAGTCCAGCAGGAGAGAGCAGACTCCCCTGTACCCAGCTGTGTGTCCATGAAGAGTGACTGGTCTATGACTCATCCTAGGAATTTCAAAGATGGACAGCAGTCTACTGAGCAAAGGTAAGCAGGGGTGCAAACTTGTCACCTTTCGGCAAAATTCGCAGTTTTTAATCCAAAATAGGTCATTTGTGTGATTCGTATAGATCTGTTGAGTTTTTTAAATTGGGGTGTGAGGGGGGGGGGGGGGGGGGGTGTGCCGGGCGCTGACTAACAAGTTGTCAAAAACAGATTCACACTGCTCACGATATGACTGAGTGTGTGTGCCACAGCGTGCTGTCAATCTCTCCCCCCGCATCATGCACACACAGAAAGGGAGGGAAATAGCAAAATAAAACGTTTTCAATGGCTTCTGTGTGCTTTATACTTGTGCAGAATCATTTTATTTTGAAAATATCCGACGACGTCGTATTGTTATTATCGCTAACTAACACAGGAGTGCAGCCGGTCGGTGCGGTCTGCGTCTCTGCTTCGTGAGCTGGATTAGCTCGCTGGCATAACCAGACGGACCAGACTCCAAAACAGATGAGATTAAAATGTGTCAGACAATGGTTTTGTATGCAGGAGACAAGGCTACAGCTGCAGGATCAAATTAACAAAAAGACTGCAACACCACAAACACGACCAGAGCTCAGACAACAACTAACCATAAAGCACTATCCAGTGGCAGTATGGCCGCCTGTCACTCAACCGGGCCACGCCCTTAATTATGCATAACTTTAAACCTTTATTAAATGTAAACGGCTGAGTTATGCAAAAATTCACCCCCCTACAGTTGTTATGAAAAGGTGAAATTAGCTATATAGACCAAAACCGTGTTTCGGTCCAGGCTGTAAAGATGTTTAATTACTGTTGGGGCATTTTAACAGGAACGACGGGACTTCTGAGTCCTGCCTCAAGTGGCCATTCGAGGAATTACAGCTTAAACAAAGACTTATGCATCTTCAGGAGAAAGGTGGTGGGCTTGCCCCTTGGTCAAACCCTGAGCTAGCCCCCTGGTGGTCACTGAGCAGCTACCAGATCCGTCTGGGGGTTGAGATCTTTGCTCAAGGTCGAGTGGTGGTAGTTGCACAGGGTGGAGAAAGAATCATTCACTCTGACTTTGAAAGTTGGTACTGGGATTCAAACTGGCAACCTACTGGTCAAAACCCTGCTTCTCTAACATGTTTACTGCCACCACCCTGTTTGATCCATCCTTAGCAGGATCCAGCAGAAGAGAGCAGACTCCCCTGTACCCAGCTGTGTGTCCATGAAGAGTGACTTTTCTATGGATCATCCTATTAGTTTCAAAGATGGACAGCAGTCTACTGAGCAAAGGTAAGAACTGAAAACAGATGAGTTTATTTGATTCTAACAGAGGAAAGAAGTCATCATACTCTGTTGATTTAGTTTATTCTTTTATTACAATTAACTATCCAGATTCCAGAAGGGTTTTGCTTAAAGTCCCTGGAAACCAGAAATATTTCTTTATTATTTAGCATTTTGAGTTCATCACATCACAGGACCCTATGTTAATAAGCCACCAGCCAAATTTGAACGATGATGTACATCGCAAAGTATATAAATTTAGGTTTGACAGTCATGGCAAAAGTCATGAGAATCAATTAGTTTTTAGAGTGTATTTTCTCCCGCGGACTGTGTGGGCGTGTCCCGTCTGCAGCAGGTCTCTCTCTCTCTCTCGGAGGAGACCTCTGATAGAGATAGATGGGGTGTGTGTGTGTGTGTGTGTGTGTTCGCACGTTGCTCCGCGCATAGCGTACTGAGAGGAAGAGATCTCTGCTCTGCGAGTGCACAGCGCTACTGTGTGTGTGTGTGTGTGTGTGTGAGTAACCTCGCGTCACCAGGCTGTGTGTCGAGCACTATGCTGAGAGAGAGAGAGAGAGAGAGAGAGAGAGAGAGAGAGAGAGCAGCATAGTGCTCGACACACAGCACACAGAGTGGGAGGGAGACAGACAGACAGACACTGAGCGAGCGCTGTGGGGGCAAAGAACGGATGGGCGGGTTGCGCGCGTGTACAAAGGTTATATAGAGCTTATGGCGTCATAAGCTCCTGCATTTTAGCACCTCGCGCACTGCTGTCTTCAATGAGAAAGTACCTTGTAGAATCTTGTAGAAAAGTGTCGATTTTAAGGCTTTGGGTTGAAAGTAATGTATAATAATTTCTGAGGCACACAATTACTAACATAAGACCCTCCATAACATAGTTAGAACGTTTTTGTGGATTTTGGTTTCCAGGGACTTTAACATATTTTCTTTTGCAGCATTGCTCTGCCTCACATCCATAGTTACATATATTCATACCAGAGCTGCTCAGTACAACAACAGCCTTCTGCTGTTGTTGTACTGAGCAGCTACCAGAACAGTCTAGGGGTTGAGATCTTTGCTCAAGGTCTAGTTGTTGGTAGTTTCACAGGGTGGAGAAAGACTTACATCAAAGTTGACTTTCAAAGTTGTTATTGGGATTCAAACCGGCAACCTACTGGTCAAAACCCTGCTTCTCTAACATGTTTACTGCCACCACCCTGTTTTATCAATCCTTAGCAGGATCCAGCAGAAGAGAGCAGACTCCCCTGTACCCAGCTGTGTGTCCATGAAGAGTGACCGGTCTATGGATCATCCTCCTGATATCAAAGATGGACAGCAGCCTACTGAGCAAAGGTAAGAACTGAAAACAGACAAGTTTATTATTTGATTCTACTGAACAGACATAGTCAAGTCAAGTCAAGTCAAGTTTATTTGTATAGCACATTTCATACACAGATGCAGTTCAAAGTGCTTCATATAAGATGATGATGAGGATGACATAAGAAAATAAAAAAAGAGGATAAAATAGACATTTCACAACAGCTTTGTCTTTATACTGTAGTTTCTGTGTGCTTTATACTTGTGCAGAATCGTTTTATTTTGAAAATATCCGACTGGACGTCCTATTGTTATTATCGCTAACTAACACAGGAGTGCAGCCGGTCAGTGTGGTCTGCGTCTCTGCTTCGTGAGCTGGATTAGCTCACTGGCATAACCAGACGGACCAGACTCCAAAACAGCTCAGCAGTGACATCATTACAGCTTAGCAGTGACATAATTACAGCTTAGTAGTGGCATCATTAGCAGTGACATCATTACAGCTCAGCAGTGACATCATTACAGCTCAGCAGTGACATCATTACAGCTCAGCAGTGACATCATTACAGCTTAGCAGTGACATCATTACAGCTCAGCAGTGACATCATTACAGCTTAGCAGTGACATCATTACAGCTCAGCAGTGACATCATTACAGCTCAGCAGTGACATCATTACAGCTTAGCAGTGACATCATTACAGCTTAGCAGTGACATTACAGCTCAGCAGTGACATCATTACAGCTCAGCAGTGACATCAGTACAGCTTAGCAGTGACATCATTACAGCTTAGCAGTGACATTACAGCTCAGCAGTGACATCATTACAGCTCAGCAGTGACATCAGTACAGCTTAGCAGTGACATCATTACCAGCAGTGACATCATTACATCTCAACAGTGACATCATTACAACTCAACAGTGGGAGGTACGGTGGTGTAGTGGTAAGCGCTATCGCCTCACAGCTCGAAGGTCGTGGGTTTGATTCCCACCTGGGACGATGTGAACGCTGAAGGAATGTGTGCCCGTCCGCATGTCCTCGAGTGCCCACCGCCCGGGTGGGGTCGCCAAAAGGGCCCTTCTGTGTGGAGTTTGCATGTTCTCCCCGTGCCTCCCGGGGGTTTCCCTCATATAGGAACCCCCTTCACAAAAACATGCAATATCCTGGTTGCTAATGTGGTTCCTCCTCTGGTCGTTAACTCATTGAGTGCCAAGGACGAGTATGTTCGTCAATTGCGTTTTTTGACGGTGGGACGTGCATCAAAGCCAGATCCATCTCCTGTGAAAGTATGGTGGCTGTTGAATGTGTAAAAGCTATTTTAGGGACCCATTAGGTGGCGACAGTGCTCTCCAGATTAGAGAAAGGCGAGGAAAAAAGAGAGAAGAAGTAATGGGGAAACGGAAATCGCATCGATATGCGTGAAGCATAACGTTAGCTGTGCCTGTGAACAGCAGTCATCTGCTGCCACAATTGAGCCCCATCCGTGTCCGCTGCGATAGCCCCTCCATATGATTTAGTTGCCGACACCAGCGTCTTTCTGAAAAGTTACATTATTCTCAGCTGGGAGCGGGCGACAGGCTGTGAAAAAGCGGGGTGCAGCGGACTTTTCAGTGCAGAGCAAACGCACTCGCAGCAGAGCCCCAGAGAGACACTCCCACTCGGACTCCACTCGGAGGAGGAGGAGGAGGAGGAGGGGGGTGGGGCACGCAGGGCACTACAGCATACAACCATTGACACAGACCCAGGCAGCAGCAGGCTGATGCACAGAGACAGGCAAACAAGCTAGAATAGGCTATCTGATGCCCACCAGCAGTAAATCAAGACCAGCAAGAAGGTGTAGGGTCTGCGCACGCAGGGGCCAGCGCTGCTGGTTGCAGCTAAAAAATATTATTTGGCCAAACAAAATTCCTTTGTTTTCACTCTTTTATTGAAGGAAATTATTTTTGAGGTGTCACATTAGAAAATATTAGCTTCAGAGTCAATGATGTGCTTGAAATGCTTCCTTTCACAAAAGGCTGAATATCTGAGATTCTAAATTGAAACGTGTCTTTTTGCTCAAAACAACCTATCTTCTCCGGCTCATAACTAAAGAACGGAAAATGGTATCAATAAACTTTTTTTTGCAGATGATAGAAGAGAGTCTCATCGTTCTTTGTGCGTGTTCGGTGTTTACATAGTAATATCACACAATATTCTGTGGGCCTCGAGAAATCACTGAAAACGCTCTGAAACTCTGGCACTGGGAGCGTCCGTTCTCCAAAAGTGGCTGGCACTCAATGAGTTAAGGGCACCTGTTCAGAGGGAGGGGAACCTGTTGGAATAGCGTGAACCTCCCACGTGCTATGTCCTACCGGTGAAGCTTCCTCTGTCAGGTGAAAAGAAGCGGCTGGCTAACTGCCCATGTCTCGGAGGAAGCATGGAGCCAGTTTCGGCTCTCCCCAGATTGGCAGAGGGTGGAGTAGCAACCAGGATAAAGAAATTACGTTAGCACTAATGGGGGATAAAAATGGGATAAAAAATCAGGAAATATTTGAAAAAAAATAAAAAATAAAAATACAGCTCAGCAGTGACATTACATCTCAACAGTGACACCATTACAGCTCAGCAGTGACCATTATCCAGAGTCAAAGCTCTGTCTGTCTCTGTTGTGTTGAAGGCCAGTTCAGCAGGAGAGAGCAGACTCCCCTGTACCCAGCTGTGTGTCCATGAAGAGTGACCGGTCTATGGATCATCCACCTGATATCAAAGATGGACAGCAGCCTACTGAGCAAAGGTAAGAACTGAAAACAGACAAGTTTATTATTTGATTCTACTGAACAGACATAGTCAAGTCAAGTCAAGTTTATTTGTATAGCACATTTCATACACAGATGCAGTTCAAAGTGCTTCACATAAAATGATGATGAGGATGACATAAGAAAATAAAAAAGAGGATAAAATAGACATTTCACATCAGCTTTGTCTTCATACTGTAGTTTCTGTGTGCTTCATACTTGTGCAGAATCGTTTTATTTTGAAAATATCCGACTGGACGTCGTATTGTTATTATCGCTAACTAACACAGGAGTGCAGCCGGTCAGTACGGTCTGCGTCTCTGCTTCGTGAGCTGGATTAGCTCGCTGGCATAACCAGACAGACCAGACTCCAAAACAGATGAGATTAAAATGTGTCAGATAGGTTTTGTTTGCAGGAGACACGGCTACAGCTGCAGGATCAAATGGACAAAAAGACTGCAACACCACAAACACGACCAGAGCTCAGACAACAACTAACCATAAAGCACTATCCAGTGGCAGTATGGCCGCCTGTCACTCAACCGGGCCACGCCTTAATTATGCATAACTTTAAACCTTTATTAAATGTAAACGGCTGAGTTATGCAAAAATTGACCCTCCTACAGTTGTTATGAAAAGGTGAAATTAGCTATATAGACCAAAACCGTGTTTCGGTCCAGGCTGTAAAGATGTTTAATTACTGTTGGGGCATTTTAACAGGAACGACGGGACTTCTGAGTCCTGCCTCAAGTGGCCATTCAAGGAATTACAGCTTAAACAAAGACTTCCGCATCTTCAGGGGAAAGGTGGTGGGCTTGCCCCTTGGTCAAACCCTGAGCTAGCCCCCTGGTGGTCACTGAGCAGCTACCAGATCCGTCTGGGGGTTGAGATCTTTGCTCAAGGTCGAGTGGTGGTAGTTGCACAGGGTGGAGAAAGAATCATTCACTCTGACTTTGAAAGTTGGTACTGGGATTCAAACTGGCAACCTACTGGTCAAAACCCTGCTTCTCTAACATGTTTACTGCCACCACCCTGTTTTATCAATCCTTAGCAGGATCCAGCAGGAGAGAGCAGACTCCCCTGTACCCAGCTGTGTGTCCATGAAGAGTGACTGGTCTATGGATCGTCCTATTAGTTTCAAAGATGGACAGCAGTCTACTGAGCAAAGGTAAGAACTGAAAACAGATGAGTTTATTTGATTCTACTGAACAGAGGAAAGAAGTCATGATACTCTGTTGATTTAGTTTCTTCTCTCAAAACATCACATCCAATAATCATAGCAGCATTTACAGTAGGAATGCACCATATTTAACGGACCGATACATTATCATCCAATATGGCCATTTTGCATGAGCTCGTGACGTCACAGCTGCACCTGGTGCCAGGCGCACTAGAGCCAAACATGGCTGCCGGCAGTGTGGCTGTTCCACAGTTTCAGATGATAACAACTAGGGCTGTCAAACGATTACTTTTCTTAATCGCGATTAATCTTGCGATTAACTATAGTTAATCGCGATTAATCGCATCTTTGTATCGCATGTTTAAAATGCCATTATTTTGCAAAACATCCCCGTATTCAAAGCACTTAAAACACACAATCCCTGGACGTTTCATTTCAGGTAAAGATGATTGTATATGGTTTACTCCAGCTCTGGGAGTATGAACTCCAAAATCCAATCCACTAACATTATTAAGCTAACCAGGAGTCCCACTATAAACCAAATAGGGACTTTTGAGTTGAGCTATATGCAGAACTGGACAGAACCATCATCTGTTTGGAGACCAATAATAAGGAAAACAAACACACACATTACATTAAAAAAATCTGTCAACATCACATAGTGTCTTTTCTTTCATCTTTAATCTTTCCATGTCTTCCCCATTCACTTCAATAGAACTGACCCCAATGCAAAATTCAAACAGATCAGTAACATGACAATACAAGTCTAAATTAGTAGGCTGCCTTTTGTCATTGTGTTTTATCTGCAGACTAAGCGGTTCAGTTCAATAAAAGCCTTTATTTTTTGTATTGTTTAATTGAGTGATACTTTACTAAAACAATCATATATATTACATCAGAATTGCTCTTTGTTTTGTGTTCACAGTAGTGATGTCAGTTAGATTTGGTTAGGTCAGAGCTATGGAATAGTCTTTTAAATCACCCATCTTTGCTCAACACATCTGTCTTTTGTCACCCCAGGTGTGCATAAAATACAGGTTAAGAACTTATTTCTTTAAATACAAAGATGTGAAATAATTATCGGTTATTGTATCCGTTATTGGCCAGGAGAAGCAGATATTTATCGGTTATCGTATCGGCTGAAAAAAATCCATATCGTGCATCCCTAATTTACAGTGGATTTCACTGTGTGTGTGTGTGTGTGTGTGTGTGTGTGTGTGTGTGTGTGTGTGTGTGTGTGTGTGTGTGCGTGACATTATATGACCTAATACTTCATGTGTTCTACAGAGTCCACCAGGAGAGGTCAGAGGTTCCCAGTGGTCAGTCTGTCCAGGAGCTTCAAACAGACCTAGACTCCATATTTATGGTGTGTAAATGTAAAATAAAAACACATTTTACTGCAGCTACTGAATTACAAAACAACTACTCTGTAGCCTGTACTACGAAGCTAGTTTAATGCCTTATCCGAGTAAGTTTGAGTTTAAACCTGGTTTAGCCGTACTACAAAGCAAGTTAACTTTCAATCACCATGGCAACTGACGCTGCAAAGCTAACCTGGTCGCGACCAGGTTAGCTTCAGAGGATAAGATCAAAATCCATGACAGACCCATATAATCGGCTCTCTGGAGTCACTCACCGTTCATATAAGATCGCCATATGAAAAATAGATTGCAGTCAACTGAGAATATAACAAGAAAAACATTTGTGGCTCTGTAGGCTACATAATTAAATTAAGCCTACTTACCACTTTATGTCTTAACACATTCCCTGCCAACAACGTATGAACACGTTTTCAGAATCCAGCTGTTCCCTGCCAACAACGTGTTTACACGTTTTTGGCATCGATTTTTTTTTTTTGACGGTGGGTTGTGCATCTAAGCCTTTTACATCTCTTATATAATTATTGGAGCCACCGAACGTTTACAACCCATTCCACCGACCCACTAAGTGGCAACAGTGCTCTCCTTGCTAGAGAAAGGAAAGCATTTTTTTAACTTGTCAAGCCATTCTCAGCCCAGCCATTCTCCTTTTCGCGCTGATTGCTGGCGATGCGGGATTGCAAATTTACATAATAGATTCAGCCGATCTACTATGATCGGGTGATAGATAACAGGTGGAGGAACACACTTTGAAACACGCAGCATAAATATGACCAGAATCGCAAAAGCTTCTCTCAACCAAAACTCCAAACAAGCGAGTCCATCCCGACTTCCTCAAACAGCGGCCGTGCAGACAGGCCAGACAGGCACAGGAGAGCAGCAAAGCACTGACTGGTGACAAGCTTGTCCGCCCACGGAGGGCGGAGTTGAAGCAACTCGAGAGGGAGGGAGAGAGAGAGAGAGAGAGAGAGAGAGAGAGAGGGAGGGAGAGCGAGAGGGAGGGAGAGAGAGAGAGAGAGCGAGAGGGGGAGGGAGAGAGAGAGAGAGAGAGCCAAAAATGAATGGTTAAAGTGACAGTTCCATCCAATTTCACAAAAAGCCGTTTATCTCTGAATATTCTTTTTCACGCTAAAACCATGCTGTATTCAACTGCTAATGCTTACATAACTACTAACTCTACAAACTAACTCTTTTAGACAGAGAAAGTACACATTCTATTAGTACTTTTGAGATATTGTATGTTCACAAACTCCAAGCTGAAACGAATCCTCGGCTCTTATAAAATGAGCCATAATCCTCAAAAAACGGCTTGGCAGAAGCTAGCTACAGCAAAAAAAAACGTCTGGCAGTCAATGTGTTAACAGCTCAACGATGCGTGGAGAAATATGATCACTATTAATCACCGCGGCGCATATCATGAATGGACCCTCAAATGGAGTGAGGGTGATATTCTCCTACATGCCAGAAAAGCCTATACATATAATATAGATATGGGATAAATATGGATAGCCCCAATACTAAATATGCAGGCTATTCTTGCATCTTTCAGCTGGAACTGTGTCCTGTAGGCTGTATGCCAATATATGAGCAAAAATAGGCTAGTTTTTATCAATGATAACTATGCCCGCATCGCCTCAATTCAGTTCAGCAGTTTTCTCTTTTATAGTAGGCTATTAGGCTTTATACTAGGCTATTTTATATATGAATTATTCGATCAGTGCAACCACACACATGAGTGATAGAGATCATTATTCATTGAGCATGCGTTTCTAAATCTATGGTCTAAATAGGCTTACAGATTGTGGAAATGTATAGACTGAGATTACACATTTACATTTGTTGCTGCTGTATCAATGTATGCAGCTGTATCAGACAGAAATCGCTGATCAAAATCAAATGACTGATGTGAATACAAGCTGCTGCTTTAGACAGCCCTTCAGCAGACTATCCAACGCGGATTTTCATTCTGACATTAAATCGCGGATAGATTAAATATCCGCTAAAACTCTGATCACACTGTGGCTGCGCTGAATGAGGAAATGGGTGTGGAAATGGGTGTGGGCGTGGATCAACTCAGCTGTTCATAATGTGATTGGCTAGCGCACCTCTTTCGCGTGGACGCGCGCCTGTGCACGAGCGAAAAACGTGCGCGTGCACAGGCAGATCCCAGGTCCACTTACCTAGTAAAAAACCAGCGTCGTAGTATCAGTTAACTAGATAGCTTTGATCCTGTTCAGTCAAACCAGATCAAAGGGACTTATCGCGGATCTGTTAAACTAGTTTCGTAGTACAGGGCTCTGGTCTGTTGTTGTTGTTGTTGTTTCTCCTCTAGTCTCTCCCAAGACTCAAATATTATGTTGAATCCCTGCGCTCCGCATACTACACAAATGAGTCTGTGCCACTTCACAGCCACTGCTGGGGTTTGAGGGCGGGTCTAGGCGGGTTGAAATTGAATGAGTGACAGGTCATAGGACCAATGAGAGAGCCGTTCGAAAAATGGGCTGCGCCTCCCGTGCAGAGCCATTTAGATAGAAGAGTCCCGACATCTCCATTCACTCCAATGGACCAGTTTCTTACTCTCAAGAGTTCCAGGAATTAAGGTCCTGGATTAAGCAGCACTGTCGAGTTGCAGCAAAATAAACAGTTTGTGTTGTACTCTGAAAGGGTTTTCCCCCCCTTGAATCAAATTGTACATTATCAGCTTTATTTTAGCATGCAAAAGTAGCGCGAGACCCATTCCTGGCTGTTCATTGGCTAATGAGTCTCACATTTTGGTCATTGGCTAATGAGTCTCACATTTTGGTCCTCCGCTGACGCCACTCTCTCTCTAGTCTAGAGAACACTACTCCCGTGTCGTCTGATCGCAGATTGCAAAGTCGTTACTGAGTGGTGGAGACTGAATCCACCACTGGCCAATCACTGGCCAAGTGAACGGTTCACTTCCGTCCCCAGCTGGCTGAGGGGAGTGTCCCAGACCCAGAGAGAGATCTGCAGCATGCAGTAACGTAGTGTATCAGCGTAACAACTCTCATGGGTCTGGCGTTGAGACTATTTTTCCCCAAACCCTGTTCCATCAGGAGGTCTTTTGCCTACTTCCTGGTCATTATTGTAGATAAGAATTTGTTCTTAAAGGAGAATTTCGTTTTTTTTTTAACCTGGACCCATCTCCTGGCAATAATTATGATTTGGCCACTCACCCAGCGATGTCCGCGGCGTTTCTGGCCGTCCTAGCGTTGTTTTGAGATCAATAGCGTCCAAGTCAGTTGTAAATAGGAGCTGATTTGGGGCCAAGTGTGAGCCTGTCTTTCCTGCATCTAAATAGCTATTTTTATTCCCGTTTTCGCCACATATCGTCGTAATGTGATCTAGAGCTGCAACGATTAATCGATTGATCGATTAGTTGATCGACAGAAAATTAATCGACAACTATTTTGATAATCGATTAATCGTTTTGAGTACAATTTTAAGAGAAAAGGTCTAAATTCTCTGATTCGAGCTTCTTAAATGTGAATATTTTCTGGTTTCTTTACTCCTGTGTGACAGTAAACTGATATTATCTTTGAGTTGTGGACAAAACACACTCTCAAATGTCTCAAAGACATTTGAGGGCGTCATCTTGGGCTTTGGGAAACACTGATCGTCATTTGCTACCATTTTCTGACATTTTATAGACCAAACAACTAATCGATTAATCGAGAAAATAATCGACAGATTAATCGATTATGAAAATAATCGTTAGTTGCAGCCCTAATGTGATCCCTCAACATCCACCAGAGTGATATTTCGCCCCAGGCCATTTCCTGGAGTCTCCCAGGGATCAAATTGCCTCAAACGTGAACTCGGTCACCAAGTCTCGTAAAGTCCCGCGATACTTTCATGCCGACTGGCCAACTACAGGTAGGACGCTTTGCGGTGGTGGTTTTAGCGTAACCTATGTGGGGTTTGGCATAACCTTCATTATTTCGAATCCCACATTACGACGATATGTGGCGAAAACGGGAATAAAAATAGCTATTTAGATGCAGGAAAGACAGGCTCACACTTGGCCCCAAATCAGCTCCATTTTACAACTGACTTGGACGCTATTGATCTCAAAACAACGCTAGGACGGCCAGAAACGCCACGGACATCGCTGGGTGAGTGGCCAAATCATAATTATTGCCAGGAGATGGGTCCAGGTTAAAAAAAAATGAAATTCTCCTTTAACTAACTTCTTGCCTGGTAAAATAAAGATTGTTGGTTGATGAGGTCTTCAAGCTGCATTCTTTAGACCAGTGGATCTGATTATTACAGTATTATTATTATTTTTCAGAATGTTTAATTCAAATGTTATTCTGTTGCAGCTGCTTGAGGAGAACATTGTCACTTTTGTGAAGAAGGAGCTGAAGAGAGTCCAGCTGGTTCTGAGTCTGGATTACCCAGAATGCTTAGAGAGTCCGAGGGAGGAGGAGGAGGCGGTGGACAGTGAGGAGGAAGAGCAGAGGAGGAGCAGCACAGAGGCTTTTCTAAACATCACACTGCTCTTCCTGAGGAGAATGAAGCAGGAGGAGCTGGCTGACTCTCTGCAGAGCAGTAAGAGGCTTTAACAGCTTTAACATGATGGAGGGAGGAAGTGGTGGCAAAATGGGAGATATATGATTAGTTAAATATAGACATTTCTCAAGAAAGATTGATTCAATTCCAGATTGCAAAATAATATTCACAATCCTCATGAATCATCAGCTAAAATGATTGATTTATTCATGTGGGTGTATAATGCTGAACACAGTATCATTAACTCATTGAGTGCCAGCCACTTTTGGAGAACGGACGCTCCCAGTGCCAGAGTTTCAGAGCGTTTTCAGTGATTTCTCGAGGCCCACAGAATATTGTGTGATATTACTATGTAAACACCGAACACGCAAAAAGAACAAGGAGACTCTATTGTATCATCAGCAAAAAAAAGTTTATTGATACCATTTTCCGTTCTTTAGTTATCAGCCGGAGAAGATAGGTCAAAAACAGCAAAAACATGCATTTCTATCTAGAAGCTGAGATATTCACCCTTTTGTGAAAGGCAGCATTTCAAGCACATTCACTGACTCTAGCTAATATTTTCTGATGTAGTGACCTGGTGTAGTTCTGTGGAGCCTGCGTGCCCCACCCCCCTCTCCCCCACTGAGCTGCAAACTCCTCCCCACATGCACCCAGTCTATTTTCGGAGCCTCCGTTTTTGCGGGCGGTGCGGCTCACAGCGGCTCACAGCGCGACAGCGCTGCGACAGCTCACAGCGCCACAAGGAAATGCCAAACGGGACTGCAGGTAAAGGTTTGGCCCTTCGGGGTCGGGTGCTGCCTTTCTGGTGGGTAATCGTGTGGAGAAACTATATGCAGACAGACAGACAGAGGCAGAGGAGCAGTTGTGTGCGCGGATTGATTGTTGTTGCCAGGCACCGTCAAGCAGCAGCCAGAGCAATCTACATGGCTCTGGGCTGCAGCATGAGCGGTTTCGCTTTGATCACGGCTTTTTCAGGCTGTATTCCTGACATTTCTGTAATCTGGAGAGCACTGTCGCCACCTAAGGGTTCTGTAAAATAGGTTAGACACATTCAATAGCTCCCATATTGTAAGAGGCGATGTAAGAGGCTTAGATCGACATCCCCCCGTCAAAAAACGCAATTGACGACTTTAGTCGTCAATGGCACTCTACGTCACTAAATGAATTGACGACTAAAGTCGTCATTGGCACTCAATGAGTTAAAGAACAAATGCCACCACAGATGCATTTCACATTGGGTAGCACACACAGTCAGGACCTGTTTGTCCACCAGTGATGAGCAGAATAGATGCTATAGGGTTAGGAAAAGTATGCATTCGCAGATTAATATTTACACTTCTCATATTTACAGCAACACCCACTGATTGATGTAATTTGTACTTTCAGAAACTCTTGCTGGAGTGTGCCAACGTAATCACAAATCCAGTCTGAAGGAGAAGTTCCAGTGTCTGTTTGAGGGGATTGCTAAAGCAGGAAACCCAACACTTCTGAATCAGACCTACACAGAGCATTACCTCACAGAGGGAGGGAGTGGAGATGTCAATGATGAACATGAGGTGAGACAGATTGAAGCAGCATCCAGGAAACCAGTGAGACCGGAAACAATAATCAAAAGTGAAGACATCTTTAAACCCTTACCTGGAAGAGATGAACCAACCAGAACATTGATGACAAAGGGAGTGGCTGGCATTGGGAAAACAGTCTTAACACAGAAGTTCACTCTGGACTGGGCTGAAGACAAAGCCAACCAGGATATACAGTTCACATTTCCATTCACTTTCCGAGAGCTGAATCTGCTGAAAGGGAAAAAGTACAGCTTGGTGGAACTTCTTCATCACTTCTTTCCTGAGACCAAAGGAATCTTCAGATTTGACAAGTTCCATGTTGTGTTCATCTTTGACGGTGTGGATGAGTGTCGACTTCCTCTGGACTTCCAGAACAACAGGATTGTGACTGATGTTACAGAGTCAACCTCGGTGGACGTGCTGCTGACAAACCTTATCAAGGGAAAACTGCTTCCCGCTGCTCACCTCTGGATGACCACACGACCGGCAGCAGCCAAGCAGATCCCTCCTGAGTGCATTGACATGGTGACAGAGGTGAGAGGCTTCACTGACTCACAGAAGGATGAGTACTTCAGGAAGAGATTCATAGATAAGAAGCAGGCCAGCAGAATCATCTCCCACATCAAGACTTCACGAACCCTCCACATCATGTGCCACATACCAGTGTTTTGTTGGATCACTGCTACAGTTCTGGAGCTTGTGTTGAAAACCAGAGAGGGAAGAGACATGCCCAAGACCCTGACTGAGATGTACATCCACTTCCTGCTGGTTCAGTCCAAACAGGCGGATGTCAAGTATCATGGGAGTGCTGAAACAGATCCAATCTGGAATAAAGAGAGCAGGAAGATGATTCTCTCTCTGGGAAAATTGGCTTTTGAGGAGCTAGAGAGAGGCAACCTAATCTTCTATGAAGCCGACCTGAGAAAGTGTGACATTGATATCAGAGCAGCCTCAGTGTACTCAGGAGTGTTCACACAGATCTTTAAAGAGGAGCGTGGGCTGAACGAGGACACTGTGTTCTGCTTTGTCCATCTGAGCATTCAGGAGTTTCTGGCTGCAGTTTATGTCTTTCTGTCCTTCATCAACACTGGTGTCAATCTCCTGTCAGAAAGTCAATCAACATCCTGTTGGTCAACACTATCAAGACACAAATCTAAGCTAACACGCCTCTACCAGAGTGCTGTGGACAAAGCCTTACAGAGTCCAAATGGGCACCTGGACTTGTTCCTCCGCTTCCTCCTGGGTCTTTCACTAGAGACCAATCAGACTCTCCTAAGAGGCCTGCTGACACAGACAGGAAGTAGTTTGGAGACCAATCAGAAAACGGTCCAGTACATCCAGGAGAAGATCAAGGTGAATCCCTCTTCAGAGAAAAGCATCAATCTGTTCCACTGTCTGAATGAGCTGAATGACCGTTCTCTAGTGGAGGAGATCCAACAGCACCTGAGTTCAGGAAGTCTCTCCACAGCCAGACTCTCCCCTGCTCAGTGGTCAGCTCTGGTCTTCATCTTACTGTCATCAGAAAAAGAGCTCGATGTGTTTGACCTGAAGAAATACTCTGCTTCAGACGAGGCTCTCCTGGGGCTGCTGCCGCTGGTCAAAGCCTCCAATAAATCTCTGTAGGTGCATGCATAACTTGATGTCTTCAATATGAAATGCAATATACAGAACAAACTATTTTCAAATTTCTTGTTCATGGCTAATTCTTCCCCAGGTTGAGTGGCTGTAAGCTATCAGAGAGAGGCTGTGAAGCTCTGGCCTCAGTTCTCAGCTCCCAGTCCTCTAGTCTGCGAGAGCTGGACCTGAGTAACAACGACTTGGAAGATCCAAGTGTGAAGCTGCTCTCTGCTGGACTGGAGAGTCCACACTGTAGACTGGAGAGTCTCAGGTCAGTATCCCTTAAGCCTATGGTACACCAATCAAACCTTCTCCAACAAACACAGACAAGCACAGATGTTTGTTTGGTGCCCCGTTGCTGGCTGTCGTTTGGAATTGTTTGGAGATGTTTGGTCAGATTCAACATGTTCAATCCTTTATAGAGGTCTTCACAGGTCTACTCGGGTATTACACATAATGATAGAATAGATAGCGATAGAATCGGACCCGACCCGGACCCTAATTGATCATAATAAATATGGACCCGGACCCGTACGGGTCTCGGGTCGGGTCCCAGGTCCTAGGATCCGAGTAGCCCCGTGAAGACCTCTATAAAGGATTGAACATGTTGATCAGTGCTGATCACGAGAGAAACGTATGAAAACACACAGCGCGCACAGAGGAGGCTCTCCTGGGGCTGCTGCTGCTGGTCAAAGCCTCCAATAAATCTCTGTAGGTGCATGCATAACTTGATATCTTCAATATGAAATGCAATATACAGAAAATCTATTTTCAAATTTCTTGTTCATGGCTAATTCTTCCCCAGGTTGAGTGGCTGTAAGCTGTCAAAGAGAAGCTGTGAAGCTCTGGCCTCAGTTCTCAGCTCCCAGTCCTTTAGTCTGCGACAGCTGGACCTTAGTAACAACGAATTGGAAGATCCAGGTGTGACGCTGCTCTCTGCTGGACTGGAGAGTCCACACTGTAGACTGGAGAGTCTCAGGTCAGTATCCCTTAAGCCCATGGTACACCAATCAAACCTTCTCCGACAAACACAGATGTTTGTTTGATGCCCCGTTGCTGGCTGTCCTTGTTTGGAATTGTTTGGAGATGTTTGGTCAGATTCAACATGTTCAATCCTTTATAGAGGTCTTCACAGGTCTACTCGGGTATTACACATAATGATAGAATAGATAGTGATAGAATCTGACCCGAACCGGACCCTAATTGATCATAACACCGGCACCGGTGACCCCTGTTTCAATCCACGGTCAGTGTGGACATCGTGGAGGACTAGAAGTACCTTGGAGTATACATTGACAATAAACTGGACTGGGCTAAGAACACTGAAGCACTCTACAAGAAGGGGCAAAGCCGTCTCTACTTCCTGATAGAGCTGTCGCGATTCCTCGAGTACCTCGAATAACTCGAATAATTAAATTGATCGAGGCCAAAATGATTCGCCTCGACACGGCATTTAGAGAGACTGTTTCTCACGGACGCTTACTGGTGTGGCACAGCGCTCTTCCTGTGTAAACACGTGAGGACACAGACAGACCAGAGAGCAGCTATAGCGACTAGCGAGCGGACCCCGCAAAATGGAACGAGGCGACGGAGAAAGCAGACAGGAGGAGCCGGGAAGGGAAGAACCAGGGCCGAAAAAGCGACCGAAACTGTCTAAAGTGTGGGATCATTTCACGCTGAAAAAGGACACGAACTCAGTGGTGTGCAAGTACTGTAAGACGATCCTTGCATATCACAACAGTACCTCGTCAATGCTTCAGCACCTGAACCGTAAACATCCAGTCTACGCATCCACCAGCGCATCTACGTCGAGCGGAGCAAGGTAACGTAACGTTAACTATACACAACGCTAATGTAAATGTATGCTAATGATTGCTACTTGATATTAAGACTAGTAGTAGTTGTGCTGCTGGCTTGCCACGTTGCCAATATGACTATTAGTAACTGCATTCACGCTGCATTTTTTTGATGTGGCTTGCCGTTTTCTGTGAGAAATACAAAGCTCAACCTAACGTTAACCTAACGTTAGCGGCTAATTTAACAGCGTTGTGTGTGTGTGTGTGTGTGTGTGTGTGTGTGATCACACTAGCCTGTTGGTGTGTGAGAGAGAGTGAGTGTGTGTGTGTGAGAGAGAAAGAGTGTGTATGTGGAGAATGTACATTTACACACCCTAGACCGGTCGACTCTTCTCATGATGATTGCAAACAACTATTTAATTGGTGCATTTTAGGCTCCAATTATTACACCACCTGACCTGTTATCTTGCTATTCTGATATTTGTGTCAATAATAGGCAACAGGTCTAGGGTGTGTAAATGCGCATTCTCCAGTTTTGTTATGAACTTACCTAATAAATATCAATATTAATTATTATTTCACCTCTTTTTCAGCGGATCACAGCGTACAATGGACAGCTTTATAAGGACGGGTCCATCATGTTCAAGTGAACAAGCAGCTGAGTTCAGCAATAGCATTTTGAATATGATTGTGACAGACATGCGCCCTCTGTCCATGGTGGAAGATAAAGGATTCAGAAAGATGATTTCGAGTTTCAACCCGAACTACACACTTCCCTCAAGGACCTTCTTCACGAATAAGATGGAGAAAAAGTATGAGGAGGTCAAAGGCAAGTTGATCGAGAGGCTTAAGACGCCAAACATGATGGCACTCACTACTGACATTTGGACAAGTGTAGCGACAGAGGCCTATATGGGGGTGACGTGTCACTTTCTGAGAGAGGATTGGGAAATGGAGTCCCACTGCCTTACAACCATGCCCCTTGAAGAGAGACACACGGGTGCACATATTGCAGAGTGGATTGAAGAGGTTATGTAGGCAGTGAAGGAGAGAGGAAGTGAAGTGGTGAAGGGTTAAAGGAAGTAGGCAGTGAAGGAGAGAGGAAGTGAAGTGGTGAAGGGTTAAAGGAAGTAGGCAGTGAAGGAGAGAGGAAGTGAAGTGGTGAAGGGTTAAAGGAAGTAGGCAGTGAAGGAGAGAGGAAGTGAAGTGGTGAAGGGCTAAAGGAAGTAGGCAGTGAAGGAGAGAGGAAGTGAAGTGGTGAAGGGTTAAAGGAAGTAGGCAGTGAAGGAGAGAGGAAGTGAAGTGGTGAAGGGCTAAAGGAAGTAGGCAGTGAAGGAGAGAGAGTGTTGTGAGGGACTTGGATTTTTTTTTTTCAATATTTTATATATAAAAAAATCAGCCCTCAAAGTCTTGGGACTTGACTTAGACTTGAGCTGAAGAAGACACTAGTTTAATACACACCAGTATGTGTAGAGACATTTATTTTTATTTATTTTATTTTTTAGGCACTGCTTAGCAAGGCAAGGCCCAGATTACGTCACCTCGCTCAATAATGACAGAAAAAACAAAAAAAAGCACTGGTTGGGTTCATGTTAAAACTAAAGCAGTAAATATGTGCAATTACCTTGAGTTAATAAATACAGTTTTCTACAATTTAACTTGGTTGTGGTTTCCCCCTTTTTGCATGCAAGTTTGAAAGTGTTCCAATATAAACCACTAATGTGTGTACTCTTCCATTTTCCTTTGTTGTGAAGCTATCATACAGCGACCAGCGTGCTTGTGCACAGTTTACTGACATCACATTACAGGATTTCTGGGTCTTAAAGTTCAAATGTTTCAGTTATCTCCCGCTGCCATTTGGAAGCAGCAATGTGTGAAGTTGCCTCATGCAGCTGTAAGGTAAATGAACGATGTAAACTAGCTAGTAAGCCATTCATTCATATTATTTAACGGTTTCTGTACACTGGAAGAACTCAAACGTCAGGTTGAAAAGATGACACTGCCAGTTCTATGCAATTTAAAAATAAAAATGTTGTTTTTTCTAAGAAAGAAACTAATGTAGTTGTTTATTTGAAGAGATTTATCTTATTTTTTGGTGTATAGTTACGATAAGCCTTTGAAAACACAAAAAAGGGTTCTTATCCGATTACTCGATTAATCGATGGATTATTCGGTAGAATACTCGATTACTAAAAGAATCGATAGTTGCAGCTCTACTTCCTGAGATGGCTGAGGTCCTTCAACGTCTGCCGGACCATGCTGAGGATGTTCTATGAGTCGGTGGTGGCCAGTGCCTTCCTGTATGCTATCGTGTGCTGGGGCAGCAGGCTGAAGGCAGCGGATGCCAACAGACTCAACAAACTGATCCGTAAGGCCAGGGACATTGTGGGGCTGGAGCTGAGCTCTCTGACAGCGGTGTCGGAGAAGAGAACGCTGACCAGGCTACGCTCTATCATGAACAATGACTCTCACCCACTCCACGGCGTGCTGGTCAAACACAGGAGTACATTCAGTGAGAGGCTGATCCCACTCAGATACACCACAGAGAGGCACAGGAAATAATTCCTGCCTGTGAAGTAGCTGGCGTCCCGTGTTGTGCACAAGCATGCTCTGACGTATGTGTGCGCGTTTGCGTGACAGGTCTACCTGAGATCGTGAGGATTACTTTTTCTTTTCTTCTCTTTTTACATAGAAAACACTGCATTCTGCCAGGCAATGATCTAACGCAGTAACGCAGCCTTTCTTGGATTAGTAACTGTAATATAATTACTGTTTTGGAAATTGTAACGCCTTATATTACTTTGTTACTGAAAAAGTAAGTAATTACAGTAACACGCCCAACACTTTATATTTCATCGCGTGGTGAGTACACAAGTCACAACATGTACATGTGAGTGTTTCTGGCGCTGTTAGAATTTGTATTTTGGGTGACTGAACGGCGATACCATAAACCGCTTTCAGACATGCCTTGGAATTCGGGAGTTACAGTATCTAGAGGGCATCCGGATGGCGGTGTATGTATGTATGAACACATTTTGGTGAGCTATGCAAGCTCCCGCGACCCTCATACTATCCGGAGGTAAGACAACCTTGAGCCCTTGTATCAGGGATGGATTGTCCCCCCCCCCCAGAGCTCCGTGAAGTAGCCAGCTCAGTGAGTGCATGAGGAGAGGGAGGGAGACAGAAAGCCAGCGTGGCAGATTATTATTATACTGTATGTGAATGAGCGAGCAAAAATAACATCATGCCGTTTCAGTTTTTCCAAATGAAGCTCGAACCTGCTCCGTGTGTGTCAGCCAACAGGCTACATGTTGCTAGATTGAAATGCTCGTGGCTTTGATCTTATTTCATTTCTGCATAGCTTCGCACAGCACACACATTTAATGAGCATTTTTGGACACAAGGGTCGTCCTGCTTCCCAGTATTAGACATTGCTAGCCTAGGTAGGGTATCTGGATCGGTGTTCCTTCGCCTTTCCGACATGCTGCCACTCCGAACGTTAACTTCCATCATTCGGACTGGCGGTCGTTCACCTTAGAAGCCGCAATGCCGACCTTAGGTTTAGGCGTGGGGGTGGGAGAGGTTAGGTTTTGGGTTAGGGTCTGGGGGAGGTTAGGTTTAGGCATAGGGGGAGGTTAGGTTTGGCGTGGGGGTTGGGAGAGGTTAGTGAAAAACGGGGAATATAGACCCCCTTTCGGAGTGCCGATATTTCGGAGTGGCAGAACGTCGGAGTGGCAGCACGTCGGAGTGGCAGCATGTAACCATCTGGATCTGGTTGCGTTCATGCCTTTGATTTAATGTTTACACAGCGTTTGTGAAGATTCACGTGCAGAACCGCAAATTCCAAGTAGCGTCAAGTCAGGCAGTATAAACGGAAACTTCAGGGTATAACCTTCGCAATAATGGCAATTAAATGAAGTAAATGCATGTGTAATGTTTTTTTGTGTGTGTTATCCGAAAGATACAGAACAGAGATAAACTGGAAGAATATCTGCTCCCTTCGAAAAGTCAATTTTAACCCGTAGTGAGTCGACCGTTCCGATTTCTTGTTACTAAGCAATACAACATTGATTTCATTTTGAAGGTAAAAACGTCTAGCTTCCTGTATTCTGTATAATTCTAGTAGGGTTGACGCATTTTAGGACTGAACATAGCAAAGACCTGTTTTATTTTTAGCGCTTGAGACTCGAGGAAATCGATGCATATGGGCGTGAGTTGTAGGGTTGTTTAATTAATTACTAACGTTATGCGCAAACGATTATATGCCATGAACGTTAGCAGTTATCGCCCATTGTCTATTTTTAGCAACTTGTTTTCAGACTCTGCATGTCATGATAGTTTGTTGAATGTCAATGCGATTCACTTAAAGCAGCTACGAGCAAGATTTTCGATTGTTATTAAACAGTCTGAATGTAATATTGATGCATCACATCTTACCTATAATAGTAGCTGAGACCAAAGCCGTGTGAATCGGAGATTGCTCTCTTGATGCTTATAGAGTCTGTGTCTGTCTTCCGGCGGGCTGGATAGACCAGGAAGTGAAATGAAACGTTTTACGGCAGCTGCCTGCCTTCAACCGTTTCGCTCTGCCTAGCAACATACCATAAACAAGGAGAACGCCATGCTCGCTACATCCAGGGGCTTGCTACTCTCGCAAACATCTTTCGTTATATTCTAACAGTTTGTTTTGAAGTAATTTTGTTATTTTGTGGTTATGGATGAAGTCGCTGCCGCAAACCGTTTCATTTCACTTCCTGATCTGCCCCGGCCGCAGACAGACTAATCATCAAGACAACACTGGCCGATTCACTCGGTGTTCAAGCGAGACTACTCTGCGTTGGTCTCGTCTACTATTAGAGGTAAGATGTGAGGCATCGATATTAAAATTAGACTGTCGAAACAACAACAACAATCGAAAACCTTGCTCGTAGCTGCTTTAAGGCTATGCTCAGACAGTGAAGTACAGCTGTGTGGTCAGTTTTCACAACTCCCCATTGTGTGGTCATGTCCAAATTCCCCCCACCCCCGCCCCCTCTCTACTTTACACCCTACTTTACATGCTCCACATGTATGAAAGCAACATGCCTCATGTCTGAAAGGGTACACTTCACATATCCCCCGGGTCAGGCTCAGGGCAAGGGAATTGGAGGAATAACACTCCAACCTGACAGGAGGAACTAAATACAGTACCAGCAACAATTGTGCAGCCTACACATTTGAGGCCATAGAGACCTCCCAGGAAGCTACAGGATGAGGAACCAAATAAATTTAACTGAGCAAAATATCAATCAAAAAACAATGTCTGACTCAGAGAAATGGAGAGAAATCAATATCATCATTTGCTTTTAGGGTTACAATCCAAAATGTTTCTCTTTGGAGGAGATGTTTGAGTCTATCCCCTCCTCTGGCAGATTTGGGGATGACTTCTATTACCATGAAATGCCATGCATTTCTGTGTTGGGCCTCTACCCTGATTTATTTATTTATTTTAAAGGCTTTTTAACTGTTCTACCTGAAACAGAGTGGCCTTGGATTTTTCAAGTTTTTCCTGTACTCTACTCCATTTTTTGACTTTTACAAGGATCCAACTTGAACTTTTTCTCATGCTTCTCTCCACCCTCACCAAAGAGCACCTGTTTCAGTGATTTTACTAAGGACCCACGCAGCACTTCCTCAACCCTTCTGTTAAATAAAGTTTGACTGAGCTCCAGCTAAATTGTCAAATCAAGTATTGCAGCCTGCTTGCCACCCAGGCACTTACTATATGTAGCCTACTTAATTTATATGATATAAATGTAACCAAACAGGTCGGCTTTGTGCACACAGGAGAAGTAGTTTAATTTTCTTTTGAAGAGAGATCCTTTATTGATTTGTTTGGGAAGAGGGTTTACTCTGAACACATTTGAGAACTGAACTGAATTGAAGAAACTGAATGTTTACCTTTTGCTGTACAGTACCTCCAATACACTGGATATTGGGTTTGCATTCTCACTCTGATTATGTAAGGGTTAATGCACGACGAGGTGTCCATTATCAGAAATTTTTGGACGACATGGAGGCGTAAACCGTCCGAGGCGAAGCCGCGAAGTCCAATCATTTCTGATAATGGACACCTTGAAGTGCATTAACCCGCTTATACCATGGTCACTTGCCAAAGAAATAAAACAAGACCATTCATTTATATTTCCATGCATTTTGCAATCAAAATCTAGTTTTCATAACCTTGAATATGAGTTGAGAACCGGCGATACAAAATAGTCCCCTCAGCTGCTCAAGATTAGGCTATCATTGGATAAAATGGCCGCTTAGTGCCTGCACCTGGCACAATTCTAGAGTCAAGCTAACTAATAATTTAGCCAATTGTATGTAACATATGAAATAAAAGCAAACGGCAATGTCTAAGAATGCAACGCCATGTAACTAACTGGCTCGTTAATTCTCGCATTCAAGGGAATTACATTAACGTCTGCGAGTCTTATAGACGTAAATGGCTCGCGCTGCGCTCGGAGGAGACTGAAAACCATCAGCTTTCTATGTTGGAGTCCAGGTATGTTTTGTGCAAGGACGTCTCTGTGTGTTGCTGGTAACTGCCCATTTCGTCGTTTTCCTTTTGTTGATCTCGTCTTTTTCCTCTTCGACTTGATTTGTATCAGTGATAAGAGGCAGCGTGCGCTCTCCCAGAGCGCCTGGCTGCTGCTTGCTGCAAGTTGTAAACAGAGGGTTTGACAGTTGACAGCTGAGAGCCCGGCTTCTGTCAGCTGACCTCTCTGTGCCTCAGTTGTTGAAACCTGAAAAAGTAGAAAGGACTTCTAATATTCTGTCAGACAGTGAGTAGAGAACTCTCAAACTGCAGCACATAACCACATAGCTGACCAGCCAACGGTATGAGGCAGTAACCGTTTTGCTAGAATTTGACGGCATTATCACAACTAATTTCACAGTAGGCTGCTAATCAAATCTGACATGGATTAATTTGTGTGTGTGTGTGTGTGTGTGTGTGTGTGTGTGTGTGTGTGTGTGTGTGTGTGTGTGTGTGTGTGTGTGTGCAGTTTGTCAGGCTGTCTGCTTACAGAGGAAGGCTGTGCTTCTCTGGCCTCAGCTCTGAGCTCCAACCCCTCCCATCTGAGAGAGCTGGACCTGAGCTACAATCATCCAGGAGGCCCAGGAGTGGAGCTGCTCTCTGCTGGACTGGAGGATCCACACTGGAGACTGGACTCTCTCAGGTATATATTTAAAAAGCATCACCCTCCCCTATTTCCTCCAGTGACCCCTTCCATAAAAAACGAACGGTCCCTATTATATGGAAAACCCTTCATAGGGAAGGTTTTGTTTCTGTCCTCAAATAGAATACTCTGGTCTGACTTTGTTTGCCCCACAGTGTGGACCATGGTGGAGTCCAGTGGTTGAAACCAGGTCTGAGGAAGTGTAAGTGTTTATCTCCCTAATAAATGCACGACTGTCTGTCTGTATGTTCTCTGTTTATCACACATCTCGAGAGCCGTTCGTCCGATCGACTTCAAACTTGCAGAGTGTGTTTCTGAGACACTGAGAAAATGCAGTGTTGAATAGTGCAAATTAGACACATGACATGTTCAATATTAATACTTTTAGACAAGATTTTTACTATAAGCACCGCCCCACTGGGATGCGCTGGCGAGCAACCAGCGAGCCGGAAGCTGTGTGGCGCTGGCGGAGCTTAATAATATATGTGAAATTTGTGGACCTATAGGAGGTAAATCTGTGCATGGATTTTATTTTCTCCAGCGGATATCTTAAGGCTGCAACACACCACCAAACTTCAAAAGACAAAGAATGCCGACTGTTGCATCACCTCACGTCTCCTGTGTCGCGGCCAAAA
Organism: Poromitra crassiceps; assembly: GCF_964638095.1. Classification (NCBI taxonomy): domain Eukaryota; kingdom Metazoa; phylum Chordata; class Actinopteri; order Beryciformes; family Melamphaidae; genus Poromitra; species Poromitra crassiceps. Next base: position 7,763,329 of record NC_139637.1, on the reverse strand, counting down.
ATGTGCACTTGAACACACTGCAAAGACAACAGTCAACTAGTATAGCACGTATGTTACTGTGACTGCATGAGACCATAGTCAAGTCAAGTTTATTTGGATAGCCCTACTTCACAAGCATGTCTCAGAGGACTTCACAGAAAATATGTCTAGCTAATTCTAGCTGACACAACAGTAGCAATTACAGTAGTAAGGAAAACACATTGAACAATCATATGATAGAGAAATATAGAAATATAGAATAGAAAGGGTGCCATGCTTTAGGGTAGAATGGGTGCTATGCTTTAGAATAGTGGGGGAGGAGAGATCAGGAGAGGGAGGAGGTGGGGAGTGTGCAGGGGAGGGAGAGCAGGGGGAATGTGAGAGGAGAGAGCAGGAAAGTGATGAGGTCAATTTCCCACATGAATGGGAAATGTGGGGGAGGAGAGAGCAGGGAAGGAGAGGTGTGGAAGGAGCAGGGGAAGGGGGAAAGCGAAAGATAATGGGTGCCATGGTATAGAATAGAATGGGTGCCATGCTTTAGAATAGTGGCGGAGGATAGTTCAGGAAAGGGAGGAGGTGGGGAGGGAGAGCAGGGGGAGTATGAGAGAGAGTATGAGGAGAGAACAGGGAAAGGAGGGGATGCCATGCTTTAGAGTAGAATGAGTGGCATGCTTTAGAGTGTGAGAGAGGAGAGAGCAGGAAAAGGGGGGAGCAAATCAGACAATCTGACTACTCTAGCCATTAACCAGAACTAACTAGAACACAGGGAATCTAGCTAATCTACAGCCTAGTCTGCCCTGTCCTATTCTGCTCTAGTCTGATTTTAGCCTGAACACTATAACAGGTCTACAGCCTACAGTTAGGCTGTAGCTAATCTATCGCCTAACCTAAGCTATTCTAACCTACCGGCATCCCTTGACCAGTGATTGAGAGCACCGATGCCCCCCACCCCGGCCCCCGCCCCCACACACATAAGGCATGGGAGAGAAGGCCAGGCCGGGACACAGCGCTCCTCCCCTCACCCCCAGTGCGCACCACATGGATTGCCTCAGTGACTTGTTGGCTGAGGAGGAACCTTGTGAGGGCCGATGTACTGTAGGGGCCCAACTATGGACCCCCTCTGGGGACCCTCCTCCGGGACAGGCCGAGAAGATGCCGGGCTAACCATTTACAGTTTCACATTGTAGAAATAAAATTGACAAAAGAACAGAAAATTCAAAATGTAAATAGGAGTCCAACAAAAGCAATAGGAAAATGTAGTCTTTAAATGATCCTAAGATCAGGGAAGAAAGTTGAAAGTGTAAAAAGGTAGATTCCAAAAATAAATCGAAAATATAATCTAAGTGTTAGAAAGTTCAGGGAATACAAGGTAATTAGCGAGGTGAAAAAGGGGAAAATTATCAGGAGTTCCACGAGGGTGATCTGAGGGATCCATGAGTCCGCATTGGTGGCATCAACCAAGATGAGAGGAGGGGAGGATAGGGGTCGGTGGTGATGATGAGGCTGGGGAAGGTGGGAGGCGAAGGAGTAGTGGGTAGATGGGCCAGAGTGACGACAGGTGGCCAGGACGATGACGATCGGATCGAGGGCTGAGGTGGCGGTCGACGGGCGGGCGGGGGTGCAAGTCAGGCCAGTGAAGGACACCTGAGGAGGAGAGAGAGAAGAGGGGAGAGCCAGTATGAAGGAATCTGCGCAGAGGTGGAACTAAGTTTGGCAGCTAATAATTTCCTGCCTATACTGCTGGGACAACTGATACTATACTACAAAATCAAGTCTAGATTTATACTGATACTGCTGGCTTGAGACAGCCCGCTCAGCAGTTCAGGACTAAGTTTATTCAGCGGATATTAGATATTCTGTCCATACTACTAGGATGACTAATACTATACTGCTAATTCAGGTCTAGGTAGTCTAGGTCTAAGTTTAGACTGATACTGCTGGCTTGAGATAGCCCGCTCAGCAGTTCAGGACTAAGTTTATTCACCAGCTATTAGTTTTTCTATCTAAGCTACTGGGTCGACTGATGCCATATTATTAAATTAGGTCTAAGTCTAAGTTTATACTGATATTGCTGGCTTGAGACAGCCCGCTCAGCAATTCAGGATTATATATACTCAACAGCTAATAAATGTTTCCAGAGAATGACACCATCAAACACAACCATATGATTGGGAAAATAAATGGGTTTTGAGTGTAGTTTTGAAGATTTCAATAGAGCCAGCTTCCCTAACTGACCGTAGGACTGTGCATATAAACCAGATACATGAAACAAAGCAGTGCTTGCCAATATCTGATAAAAAATAGTTGCAAATGGCCCTGCTGTTGTCAGGCCTTGCCTGGTATTTTGCTTGTGAAAGAAGAAAGGAAGAAGTAGATGCGTAAATATAAGGAGAAGCTGAACTAAATGTGTCATATCATACAGGCTCAAAGGGCTTTCCTGAAGCCCATGCTGTTGTGAAGATTTTGAGTGACATCACTGATGATATTACTCAGGCCCACCTACTCAGCCATCACCACTGAGTGACATCACTGATGACATTACTCAGGCCCACCTACTTAGCCATCACCACTGAGTGACATCACTGATGATATTACTCAGGCCCACCTACTTAGCCATCACCACTGAGTGACATCACTCACCACTGAGTGACATCATAGTTGTCATAACCAGCTTTTGTCCTATATCACTTGAAAGTTGCTCATTAAATAGACTCCTCGGACATAATAAACTTAACGACCTGATCTGTCAGAGGACCTATCGAGGACTGTTCTGCTTCTTTTACAACAGCGCCTCCAGTCATTCTGTTGCAGTGGAACAAACTGTTAGGCTTTGGTTCTTATCAATGTAAGCTCTTTGGCACAAATGGTGATGTGTGTTGTTACAGCGCGTGCACATGTACGTTTTCATAGAACATAAAAGGTGAAACAGGGAGGAGTAACTGACAGGCGGGGAGCTTTAAAACCCCCATCAGTAACTTTTTCACATTAATATAACAGCTTTGTAGTCATTGAAGATGGTCCAGTGTATTCTAAGAGGCAGAATGTTGCCTCTATTGGTCACACAGCGCCCTCCAAAGGCCTCTCCTGGCACTAAGCATTTTGTGCCTGCGTCCCGTAGACAGCATGAGCGGCATACCGCGCATGCGCTGTACAGCCGAAGCGCTGTGTTCAGTAAAACAAGGAAGTAACTCGGTGCGGATTTGATACGAAAATGATGTTTCACGTAACTATGGATTATTATTTCATCATGTGGTGAGTACACAATGTCACATGTACATAGAGCTTTCTGGCACTGTGTTTTGTTGACTTTGAATGGCGATACTGATACAGACTATTGCACCCAGAGGGCGCTGTTTTCCCAATAGCAAAACTTGGAAAAGTTGCTGAATGGGGCTTTAAAGTCGAGCTGAACCCAAAAATTAAATTTCTTTTCTTTTAGTTCAAATACCTGGGTATGCAGTGCACCTATGTATACCAAAAAAAATCACAAAAATCTAATTTCTTTAATTTTTCACACTTTTTCACATCAAAAGTTCATTTTTCAAGATTTCATTCATAACCGTAAACTAAAGTTTGCTGAAGTCACATAGTACTATAACATTTCTACCCCATTTCATCCAATCATATCACGACATGGCAGCTGTCAATCAAATCTTCATTTCAGCATAATTTTCTCTTCTAAATGAAGGGGAAAATGGCACCTAGTGCCTGTCATCTGGCAGAATTCCTATCCCATAAACTAACTACTAACTTGGCCATTTGTATGTTGATATACACAATAAAGAAAACGGTTATGCCTAAGAATGCAAAGAAATGTAACTGGCTCGTTAAAACTCGCATTCCAGGAATATTGTATTTACCACAATAGCGTTAATGGCGCGTGCCTGAGAGCCTGGTTGTCAGGGGTCGCACCTCAGAGATTCCAGGCCGACGGGCTGCACTCTCCACTCTGGCAGCTGGCTGCCTGTGGCTCGCTGAGCTCCACTCAGCCACTAACCTCGCGTCACCAGGCTCTTCCCAAGGAGAACGCAAACAACACGCTGAATCCCACTCGATTTGGGGGTGGAACATGCCAGGATTGGCCAAAGCCCAATCCAGTCCCCATAATTGTCAAATAAAATCATCGACATGCTACTATGACCCGCCTCTCAACCTGTCATCTCAGACAAGTTATGTTTTCAGTCTGAAACGGACTCCGACCCACGCGCCACTTGGGCTCCGAACGGGTTTGGGTTTAAGCACCACAGACACACTGTCAACCCCTATAGGAATATTATAGGGATATTAACACCCTCAGGTCACAGACACACTGTCAACCCCTATAGGAATATTATAGGGATATTAACACCCTGAGGTCTAAGGGTATTTTTTTGGCACTGAACGTCACCAAAGTTACATCGGGCGATGTCACTTTCGTGACACAAAACTAAATCAAATCGTGACTGACAGACACCACACGCCCGCCCATCCATCTAGGCAATTTTATTATAGGATATACAACATACTTGATTATCAGGCTGCTATGCGGCCTGATAATCTAGTTTGCTGGTATTTTGCTGTGTGTGTGTGTGTGTGTGTGTTTGTGTGTGTGTGTGTGTGTGTGTGTGTGTGTGTGTGTTTTTGTGTGTGTGTGTCTGTGTGTGTGTGTGTGTGTGTGTGTGTGTGTGTGTATCGGTAGGTGGCACTATGCCGAATTGCATGAAATCCGGCACTGAAATCCGTGAGGTCCCCCTCAGCGCATTCCCCGAGTGTGAAGTCGATCCGCCGAATGGTTCTCGAGATAAACAAAATTTGTGTTGCCAGTAGGTGGCGCTATGCCAATTGCATGAAATTCAGCACTGCACTCTATCAGGTCCCCCTAAGCCACACATGGGCAAAATACGGCCCACGCATGCGGTGTGGCCCATGATGGAATTGCATTTTTTTTCTTTTTCTTTTTTTCTTCTTTTTTTTTTACACTACACCTGAACACAACATGCAGGATACCTGCTGAATAAGTGTCCAAATGTTCATGTCATTCTGGCCAATACTCCACTTCTGTTATAACATTTCATTTCTAGCGGGCCTGGGGCCCCAGGGCCCGACTCAAAGAAAAACAAAACGACCCCCAAAAACTCAATAAAAGGCAGAATGATGTTAATAAATCTCATCTGCTACAGCCATTGGATTTGTATCACTATTATATCAGGAGATTAACAAGAAATTACCAATCACAACAGGAGAGAGGGTTAAAAATAGGGAGACTGCTGTGAAAATCATGAGTGTTGGCAGGTATGATCTCCAATGTGTGGCCCTTCACTTACTTGATGTAAGCCAGTATGGCCCTCAGGAAAAACATGTTGCCCACCCCTGGTCTAAGCGCTTTCCCCAAGTTTGAAGTTGATCGGACTAACTGTTATCGAGATAAAGCGCTTTCTGTGTTTGCCAGTAGGTGGTGCTATGCCGAATAGCATGAAACTTGGCGTAAGGTGTGTGTGTGGGGGGGTGAGGTGTGTGCGTGGGGGGGGGGGGTGATGTGTGTGTGTGTGGGGGGGTGAGGTGTGTGTGTGTGTGTGTGTGGGGAGTGGGTGAGCTGTCTGTGTGTGGGGGGGTGAGGTGTGTGTGTGTGTGGGGGGGGGGTGAGGTGTGTGTGTGTGTGTGTGGGGGGGGGTGAGGTGTGTGTGTGGGGGGTGAGGTGTGTGTGTGTGGGGGGGGGGTGAGGTGTGGGTGTGTGTGTGTGTGTGTGTGTGTGTGTGGGGTGGGTGAGCTGTCTGTGTGTGGGGGGTGAGGTGTGTGTGTGGGGGGGTGAGGTGTCTGTGTGTGGGGGGGGGGGGGGTGAGGTGTGTGTGTGTGGGGGGTGAGGTGTCTGTGTGTGGGGGGGTGAGGTGTCTGTGTGGGGGGGGTGAGGTGTGTGTGTGTGGGGGGTGAGGTGTGGGTGTGTGTGTGTGGGGGGGGGTGAGGTGTGTGTGTGTGGAGGGGTGAGGTGTGTGTGTGGGGGGGTGAGGTGTCTGTGTGTGTGTGGGGGGTGAGGTGTGTGTGTGTGTGGGGGGGGTGAGGTGTGGGTGTGTGTGTGTGTGTGTGTGGAGGGGTGAGGTGTGTGTGTGGGGGTGAGGTGTGTGTGTGGGGGGGGTGAGGTGTGTGTGTGTGGGGGGGTAAGGTGTGTGTGTGGGGGGGTGAGGTGTGTGTGTGTGTGGGGGGTGAGGTGTCTGTGTGTGGGGGGTGAGGTGTGTGTGTGGGGGCGTGAGATGTGTGTGTGTGGGGGGTGAGGTGTGTGTGTGGGGGGGTGAGGTGTCTGTGTGTGTGGGGGGTGAGGTGTGTGGGGGGGGGGGGTGAGGTGTGTGTGTGTGTGTGGGGTGAGGTGTGTGTGTGTGTGTGGGGGTGAGGTGTGTGTGTGGGGGGTGAGGTGTGGGGGGTGAGGTGTCTGTGTGTGTGGGGGGGTGAGGTGTGTGTGTGTGTGTGGGGGGGGTGAGGTGTGTGTGTGGGGGGGTGAGGTGTGTGTGTGGGGGGGTGAGGTGTGTGCGTGGGGGGGGGGGTGTGCGTGTGTGGTGTGTGTGTGCGTGCGGGGTGTGTGTGTGCGTGCGGTGTGTGTGTGTGTGGTGTATGTGTATGTGTATGTATGGTGTGTGTGTGTGTGTCTGTGTGTGTGTGTGTGTGTGTGTGTGTGTGCGTGCGGTGTCGATCCGCCGAATGGTTCTCGAGATAAACAAAATTTGTGTTGCCAGTAGGTGGCGCTATGCCAATTGCATGAAATTCAGCACTGCACTCTATCAGGTCCCCCTAAGCCACACATGGGCAAAATACGGCCCACGCATGCGGTGTGGCCCATGATGGAATTGCATTTTTTTTCTTTTTCTTTTTTTCTTCTTTTTTTTTTACAGTGCACCTGAACACAACATACAAGATACCTGCTGAATAAGTGTCCAAATGTTCATGTCATTCTGGCCAATACTCCACTTCTGTTATAACATTTCATTTCTAGCGGGCCTGGGGCCAAATGGACTCAAAGAAAAACAAAACGACCCCCAAAAACTCAATAAAAGGCAGAATGATGTTAATAAATCTCATCTGCTACAGCCATTGGATTTGTATCACTATTATATCAGGAGATTAACAAGAAATTACCAATCACAACAGGAGAGAGGGTTAAAAATAGGGAGACTGCTGTGAAAATCATGAGTGTTGGCAGGTATGATCTCCAATGTGTGGCCCTTCACTTACTTGATGTAAGCCAGTATGGCCCTCAGGAAAAACATGTTGCCCACCCCTGGTCTAAGCGCTTTCCCCAAGTTTGAAGTTGATCGGACTAACTGTTATCGAGATAAAGCGCTTTCTGTGTTTGCCAGTAGGTGGTGCTATGCCGAATAGCATGAAACTTGGCGTAAGGTGTGTGTGTGGGGGGGTGAGGTGTGTGCGTGGGGGGGGGGGGGTGATGTGTGTGTGTGTGGGGGGGGTGAGGTGTGTGTGTGTGTGTGGGGAGTGGGTGAGCTGTCTGTGTGTGGGGGGGTGAGGTGTGTGTGTGTGGGGGGGGGGGGTGAGGTGTGTGTGTGTGGGGGGGTGAGGTGTGTGTGTGTGGGGGGGTGAGGTGTGTGTGTGGGGGGTGAGGTGTGTGTGTGTGGGGGGGGGGGTGAGGTGTGGGTGTGTGTGTGTGTGTGTGTGGGGTGGGTGAGCTGTCTGTGTGTGGGGGGTGAGGTGTGTGTGTGGGGGGGTGAGGTGTCTGTGTGTGGGGGGGGGGGTGAGGTGTCTGTGTGTGGGGGGGGGGGTGAGGTGTGTGTGTGTGGGGGGTGAGGTGTCTGTGTGTGGGGGGGTGAGGTGTCTGTGTGGGCGGGGTGAGGTGTGTGTGTGTGGGGGGTGAGGTGTGGGTGTGTGTGTGTGGGGGGGGGGTGAGGTGTGTGTGTGTGGAGGGGTGAGGTGTGTGTGTGGGGGGGTGAGGTGTCTGTGTGTGTGTGGGGGGTGAGGTGTGTGTGTGTGTGGGGGGGTGAGGTGTGGGTGTGTGTGTGTGTGGAGGGGTGAGGTGTGTGTGTGGGGGTGAGGTGTGTGTGTGGGGGGGGTGAGGTGTGTGTGTGTGGGGGGGTAAGGTGTGTGTGTGGGGGGGTGAGGTGTGTGTGTGTGTGGGGGGTGAGGTGTCTGTGTGTGGGGGGTGAGGTGTGTGTGTGGGGGCGTGAGATGTGTGTGTGTGGGGGGTGAGGTGTGTGTGTGGGGGGGTGAGGTGTCTGTGTGTGTGGGGGGTGAGGTGTGTGGGGGGGGGGGGGTGAGGTGTGTGTGTGTGTGTGTGGGGTGAGGTGTGTGTGTGTGTGTGGGGGTGAGGTGTGTGTGTGGGGGGTGAGGTGTGGGTGGTGAGGTGTCTGTGTGTGTGGGGGGGTGAGGTGTGTGTGTGTGTGTGGGGGGGTGAGGTGTGTGTGTGGGGGGGTGAGGTGTGTGTGTGGGGGGGTGAGGTGTGTGCGTGGGGGGGGGGTGTGTGCGTGTGTGGTGTGTGTGTGCGTGCGGTGTGTGTGTGTGTGGTGTATGTGTATGTGTATGTATGGTGTGTGTGTGTGTGTGTGTGTGTGTGTGTGTGTGTGTGTGTGTGTGTGTGTGTGTGTGTGTGTGTGTGTGTGTGTGTGTGTGTGTGTGCGTGCGGTGTGTGTGTGTGTGGTGTGTGTGGTGTGGTGTGTGTGTGTGTCCTACTCTGGTATGAACATGAGAAAAGGCAGATTGAAGTAGAGTTTGGACTTGAACATGTTTGACTATATAAATGATATCAATGCTGTTAAAAGCAGTGTTATGCTTTGACAGAGACATCAGAATAGCCTCCTTTGTTTCAGCTAAATAAAGTATTAAACAGTCAACTGCTGACATGGAAAGTCCCTCACAGCAGCTTGTGACATCTCTTCATTCAGTCCTGCTGTGAAGGAAGATGATGGCTGATAGAATGTGTCACCATGAAAGTGTGAAGAAATTAAAGGTCAAAGTGTTCATAAATCAACAGATAATAAACAGCTCTATTAGAATCAAAAGAGTTTCTGTATTGAGTCTTGTTCTCTCATCAGATGCCTGTGAACTCACACTGGACCCAAACACAGCAGAGAGATACCTCCTCCTGTCTGAAGACAACAGAAAGGTGACGTGTGTGAGAGAGGAGCAGCCATATCCTGATCACCCAGAGAGATTTGACTACGTGCCTCAGCTGCTGTGTAGAGATGGTTTGACTGGTCGCTGTTACTGGGAGGTGGAGAGGGAAGGAAGGGTTTATATAGGAGTGACTTACAGAGGAATCAGCAGGAGAGGAGTGGGTAATGACAGCAGGCTTGGACATAATGAAAAGTCCTGGAGTCTGTACTGCTCTGATGATCATTACACTGCCTGTCACAATAACAGAGAAACAAACATACCTCTCCCCTCCTCTCACTCTAACAGAGTCGCAGTGTATCTTGACTGGCCTGCTGGCTCTCTGTCCTTCTACAATGTTTCCTCTGACAAACTGATTCATATCCACACGTTCAACTCCACCTTCACTGAACCTCTGTACCCTGGGTTCCATCTGTGGTCTGATGGTGACTCAGTGTCTCTGTGTCAGATAGAGGAGTGAGAGAAACACACTGACCAAACACAGCTGCTGACATGATGCTTCACTCTGTACAGGATCACACACACACACACACACACACACACACACACACACACAGTCTGTTGTTGATGATTGACAGGTTAAAATCTTTCTTTTGGACCTTTGTTATGTTTGTATTTTATTCATGTCACCAAACTAAACATCTCTCATGTTTCCAACAATTTAAGGTTAAATTCACATTGTTTGATCGTGTTGCTTTCAAACATTTGATTCTATACTTTATATATAACTTTGACTTAACATGTGATTACAATGTTCCTCAAATCAAATCATATCTTGTTGATATGAGGTCATGAAGAGATGAGTGTGTAGTGTGCATATAAGTATCAACATCTGCTATTAAACAAATCTGACCCATTCTGCTTATTTCACTATTATTTAATACAAAATGTGTGTGTGTGTGTGTGTGTGTGTGTGTGTGTGTGTGTGTGTGTGTGTGTGTGTGTGTGTGTGCGTGTGTCTGCGCGCGCTCGTCTGTGTATGTGTGTGTGCAGCTGTGGCTGAAATCATCCTGATTCATTTGCTGATTGTTTAGTTGTAAAAACTGTTAGTTTGATGATTTAAGGAGTCAAATGATTTCAGTTAACTTCCAACATGTTGCCACAGCACAGCAGAGCCTCTACACCTCATCTCTAACTGTTTCATATCAAGATTAGATACACATTTACAACGTTTTGCAATGCGTCCATTCTTCTGTCTAGCACTTGATATTCACGTGTGTGGTTGTTGATTGGTCAGATTTACAAGTGACCCACGTGGCCACCACACATACCGCATTCTGATAGGCTGTTGACACCCCCCACCCCCGCAATGTGCGCCAAAGTGGTTTGGTCCATCCACTGTTTTTTTCCCACACTTTCCCACAGATTTTGGCTGAGTTTCCCAACAAAGAAGCTTCTTAAGAGTTAAGAAGCTTCTTAAGGAGTTAAGAAGCTTCTTAAGGAGTTAAGAAGGCTCCAAAGAAGTGTTTCCCAAACGCCTTCTTAACAGTCGAGAAAAATAAAAAAAATAGAAGGCTCTTAAGAAGCATCTTAACTGGAGCGGCTCACTTGATGGCACTCTGAGCCCAGCAGTGGGCCACGACTCAGTGGTTGAGAAACACTGTTAACACCTAATCATGGTCATGTTAAACTTTATTAAACATTATTTATTTCAGACATGGACTGCAGTTCAAATTGCTTTATATACACAGCATACAACAAAACAGAGAAACACTACAGAATTTAAGCGACCTTGGGTTCTGTGAAAGGTGCTATATAAATCCACAACATTATAAAAGGAATCCATTCTGATTAGAGAAATATAGCCTACGGTAAAACATTTAAAACACAAGTAACCATACATACAGGGGAGATTTTCAAGTGTTCCCCAATTTTAAACACTAAAGGGTGCATGAAAGAAAGGAAAAAGGGAAAAACACAAGAGGAACAGTGGACACAAGTATCTCCTTTTGCCTGATGCGGCTGGATCTGCCAGTGTTTTGTCATTAAGAAGGTGTTAAGAAGGCTCCAGACCCTTCTTACAAAACCTTCTTAACGAAAGATCATCTTAGCGCTAAGAAGCTTTTGGGAAACGCAGCCTTCTTAACGGAGGATAATTGGAAGATAATTTTAGGCTAAGAAGCAATCGGGAAACGCGTTGGCTTCGTTGGCTTCTTACGGGAGCCTTAAGAAGGGTCAAAGAAGCTTCTTAGCGCTAAGAAGCTTTTGGGAAACGCATGCCTTCGTAAAGAAGCAATTGGGAAACGCGTTTGCTTCTTAAGGGGGCCTTAAGAAGGGTTGAATTAGCTTCTTAGCGCAAAGAAGCTTTTGGGAAACCCAGCCTTTAACTGTAGCGCAAGACTCTCTATGGAGGTGTGTGTGTGTGTGCGTGCGTGCGTGTGTGTGTGTGTGTGTGTGTGTGTGTGTGTGTGTGCGTGCGTGCGTGTGTGCGCGTGCGTGTGCGTGCATGTGTGAGACAGCTCTCTAGGGAGGGAGAAGTGAAGCTGTGGGGTCATGTGACAATAACAATGGGCGTGGTAAACTATACACAGTTGGAATCAAAGTTTCCTGCATCTTGGTTTTGTATAATGATCTAGTCAGTTGTTTCTCTGGACACATTGATGTACGTGTGTCTGTATTGAAGAGATAACAGAGAAACTGTCATCAAAACAGTCATTCTTCTACATCTATTTGTTTTCACTTCTTGGAAATTTAATTAATCAGTTTGCTTGGGACCACCTTGAACCTCCTCAAAGACCCCTGGTGGTCCCCCCGGACCTCACATTGAGAACCACTGATCTGGATTAAATTAAATTAAAAGACAAACCTTAATTATGGAAACTAAAATAACAAAACATGACTACACAGTAAATGAGTAAATGTGTAGTTATGTCAAAGGGTTATGTGATGTCTGTCTGTCAGCATCACAGTCTCTCATCTTCTTCAACAGCTCTCTGGCTCCCTCTGCTGCTGACAACTGAGGACACTTTATTTTTATTTCATATTTGATGTGCTCATATTCTGTTTTATTTCCCTGCTGAGTCCGAGCTGCAAAGGTCTAATTTAACCAATAAATCTATAATTGATTTAGTTTGAAGACTTCACACTCAACACAAAGCAAGTCAACAGACGAGGAATATGAAGAGTGTTGCTGTTAAAAGAGCTGCAAAGGTCTCATTTTAACTAATAAATCTATAATTGATTATTTAGTTTGAAGACTTCACACTCAACACAAAGCAAGTCAGCAGACGAGGAATATGAAGAGTGTTGCTGTTAAAGAGCCACGATCACAAAACTTCCCTGCATGATTCAAAGTGATCAAAACAATACAAAGTGCTGAGTGTTCAGTTGATAAGTTAGTGCAAAAAGGCTGCACAGTAGCAATGAAGTGCTACTACTGCATCAACTAATCAAGCTACTTTCTGCCTTCCCTCAGTCATATCATGTCATGTCAAATATCATCTGAAGAAGTAACACATGGGCGTACACCGCATGCTTAGTGAGAAAGACAGTGGTGTTTGGCAATAATATAAATACATTAATAATTATGTTTTATTTCTTTAGCACTTTTGCAGGTAGAGTTATGAAGTGTTTGACAGGGAATAAAACAAGTAAAAAACAGGAATGAATTGAAAACAGATTAAAGAAGGATCAAATTGCAAAATGCAAGAGAGCAACAGGTAGAAACAAATTGTTTATCAAATATCAAATGAGTTGTGTGCATGGTTTGGCTCAAATTCATTTCAACCAGTGAAGTCAAGCTTCTGTCCATTGGTCAGTCATAGAGTCTTGATTCTCATTGATTTCTTTCAAGACAGCATGTATGAACCTTTTTCAAGATTTTGTTCTCAGTTTGTGGATTGAATCCAGCAGCTTAACTGGCTGAATAGAAAGTGAATTGACCCTTGACCCTGTGCCATGCTTCCAGGTTCAGCTCACGCTGACATCACAGTCTCCTGATTTCCCTCTAGATTAAGATGAAGCTCTGCCTCTTTTTTTTAAACCAGGAGCTTTAGTGACTCAATAATAAGAGCTCTGTTTACACTCCTATGTTACAATGTTACAATGTTACAATGTTACAATTTACAGTGTTACAATCTTACAATTTGCAGTGTTACAGTGTTACAATGTACAGTGTTACAGTGTTACAAGGTTAAAAATTCACTTAGCAGACACTTTTATCCAAAGAGACGTACATCTGAGCTTTATACAACACAAGCAATGATCTAGTCAGAAGACAACAACATGAGGAAGTGCCATGAGGCCAAGCTTGAGTCTGAATGGACCCAGGTGTCACCAGGCAGCACAGAGTGCAGAGGATTTATTTATCATTCATGTCCCTCATTCATCACCATTCATGCTATTAACATTCATGTATCTATCATCCCTTTTTCATCCTTTCATCATTCATGCTCATCAAGTGTGAAGGTGTTGGTTAAAGAGCTGCAGGGTCTGGAGTCTCTTCTTAAAGATAGAGAGCTAGGCCATGTTCAGACTAGGAGGCCAAATCTGATTTGTGAACTTTAGTGACCTATTAATGACTTTATCCAGATTGGTTTTATGAGTCTGGACGCCTCAAGTCTGATTTGTGTCACTTGTCCCAAACCACATATGGAGGTAGTTTCCAATCTGCTTTAAATGTGCTTTTGACTGATGTGTCTTCAGTGCGGACGCGCAGATCCACCAAATCTGATTTGAACGTCACTCGCAACTCGTCATCAAATGCTTCTGCGCAGGAAAACCACATCACCAACATACGTATTTACTGACGCCCACGTCGTTACCATAGCAACCCATGCAGATAGGCTGATTTGTGGCAGTGCAGTCACACTCCCAAATCAGATTTGGGAAACCAATCAAGATAATGATGATTAATGACTTTATCACCAAATTGGATTTGCCTGTAATGTGAGTGGCCTCATGCAGGCAGGAATGATAGGGAGAGCTGGGTGTCTTCAGCATAACAGTGATATGAGAAGAGGTAGGACCTCAACCAGCAGAGGGCAGATCCTGAGATACCAAGCTCAGTGAGTGTGGAGAGGAGGATTAGGTGGCTAACTGTGTCTGACAGATCTAGCAGCAATAGAGCCGAGGACTGACCAGCAGCTCTAGCCAAACGCAGTGACTCCATTACTTACCATTACCATGTAAAGAGATCTGAGCTGGTAGAAGCTCATCTTCTGCACGATGGCTTCCTCATATAACTCAACTTCTACACGCTGTTTAATCATAAATATCCAGATAGCTTCTTTTTACAATACCAATTGAAGACAGTGGATTACTTCATATGTTAGAACAATTGGAATATGAGTTTACACACAACAAACCTAATGAGTGACAACTCATTTCTCACCATTAAACTTAAACGTTGCTGTTCATTTGAACTAGCGGCTGTATATCCAAAACCTAACCTTCCTTTTAACTCTGCTCTTAATGTTGTCACTCTGTAACCATGGTAATCCTTGGCTATCAATGGTAAGCCATGGTAATTGTTGGTAAACATATTGGTAATGAATGGTAACCCTTGGTAACGTTTGGTGAACCATCCCTTAGCAAAAAGAAGTATACTTCAAGTTTATTTTATTAAGTAAACTTAAGTAAAGACCAAGTGTACTTTTATGCAAGTATACTTATATACCCAAGTATACTTTATGCACCAAGTATACTAATATCAATATACTAGTAGTATACTCCAAGTGTACTTGCCTAATACTTCTAGAACTTAATTGGCACTAAATTGGCCCAATTCAGTATACTTTATGCACCAAGTATACTAATATAAATATACTAGTAGTATACTCCAAGTGTACTTGCCTAATACTTCTTGACACTAAATTGGCACTAAATCGGCCTAATTCAGTATACTAGTAGTATACTAAGTAAGTATACTACTAGTATACTTTAAGTTTAAGGAAAAAGTATGACCATGTGAGATTCGAATTCAGGGCCCCTTCCTTTCAGCACATTGTCCTGTGTCTTATCCACTCAGCTATCCGTTCAGCTGAGTAAAGTAGTGAATGTTGACCATACCACTATATGTGTATCTGTCTCTATTCTAACACTATGGGTCGGATTGGGCTGAAAATTTGCATGGAGGTGGGTTATGATCTGGGGAAGGTCATGAGCAGATTGGAAAGTCCTGGAATCACCTGGAAAGTCCTGGGAAATCCTGGAAACGACCTGGAAAACACCTCATGCCCACAGCCCAGTTCGGATTGGGCTGAAATTTTGCATGGAGGGGGGTAGTGATCTGGGGAAGGTCATGGGCATGTCATCAAGTCCTGGGACCACCTGGAAAGACCTGGAAAATCCTGGAAAACACCTGGAAAACACGTTACGCCCACACCCCAGGACGGATTGTGCTGAAATTTTGCATGGCGGGGTGTTAGGATCTGGGGAAGGTCATGGGTCCATCACCAAGTCCTTGAACCACCTGGAAAGTCCTGGAAAATCCTGGAAACCACCTG
This sequence comes from Poromitra crassiceps, assembly GCF_964638095.1. Lineage (NCBI taxonomy): Eukaryota > Metazoa > Chordata > Actinopteri > Beryciformes > Melamphaidae > Poromitra > Poromitra crassiceps. The sequence goes on along the minus strand of NC_139637.1, from coordinate 7,747,820 downwards.
GAAAATACTTCACATCCACACCCCAGGTCAGATTGGGCTGAAATCTTGCATGGCAGGGGGTTATGATCCAGAGAAGGTCATGGGCACTTCATCAAGTCCTGGAACCACTTGGAAAGTCCTGGAAAACACCTGACACCCACATCCCAGGTGGCATTGTACTGAATATTTGCATGGCGGTGGGTTGTGATCAGGGGATGGTCATAGGCAGGTTGTGTACTTCTGGAAACCATGTCTGGACACCACCATAATTTCCAGCGAAGCAAAAGTCACAGTTGTATTGCTTTAATTGTGCCTATAAAAGGGAGCATGGGCTCTGTTTGTCTGTTTGTTTCTCTGTTTCAATTGTCCCTCTGATGATTTCATTCATGAATTAATGTCTATGACATCATCACTGATGATGTCACAATCTCTATGGCATCATCACATCTATGACATCATCAGTGGTGGTCATCAGTGAGTGATGTCATCAGTGATGTGATGTTGAGCAATTGTGTGCTGAGTGACATCACTCAAGCACTCCATATATTCTGGTAGCCTTAGCAGCCAGTATACATCAAGTCTGCTACTCTCATATATGGGAGAATTGTCAATAAAATCAGCCAAATGTGTATGGTGTATACTACCTCAAAGAAACCGATATGTCTGAAAAAGTATTTAATCGGCTATAATCTATCGACTATAAGGGACCACATGGAAATAAGCCTCTGGGATTTATTGTGATATCCTGATTTTTCCATTTTATATGCAGAACTGCTGTAGCCTACTTCAAATAAAACAAATCAACTACAAGCCAAGTATACTTATACTTTCTGTATAAGGCAAGAATACTTATTTATACTTTTCTTGTGTGTATCTCAATCACAAGTTTAAGTACAAGTACAAGCCAAGTATACTTAGACTTTTCTGTATACTGTGTAAGTACACTTAAGTATAAGTATACTTAAGTGTAAGTATACTGTGTGCTGTGTAAGTGCACTTAAGTATAAGTATACTTAGGTGTAAGTATACTTAAGTATAAGTATACTTGGGTGTAAGTATACTTGGGTGTAAGTATACTTGGGTGTAAGTATACTGTGTACTGTGTAAGTATACTTAAGTATAAGTATACTTAAATGTAAGTATACTTGATAATGTGTAAGTACACTTAAGTATAAGTATACTCAAGTGTAAGTATACTTAAGTAACATTTTTATAAGTATATATTTGATAAGTATATAAAAAGTAAACTGAAAGTATACTCTCTCATTTTAAGTTTAAAAGAAGTATACTAAAGTATACTAATTGTACACTTGTATAAACTTCTTTTTGCTAAGGGATGGTAACCTTTGGTAACACTTGTCCCTCTCTGTCTCTAGCTCCTTCCTTCCTGTCCCGCTAACTCAATCAAAAAACACCAAACTGTTCCAAAACGCGGCTTCCTGTGGTGGTGGCCATCTTTGTTTTGGGGTTTTGTCTGACTCTCTGCCCGCCTGACTGACCTACTGATTGGCTGACTGGCTCGCTGTGTGGTTGGTTGGTTGGTTGGTTGGTTGGTTGTCTGGCTGGTTGATTGGTATCCCAGAGGGGGGCGATGTCTCTCCTGTCCGCCTGCCGTCCAACACCTGCCAGTGTTGTTGTTGTTGTTTCACTCATGAATGTCTTTTCTTTTTACATTTTTACTTTTTATCCACCTTATTTTTGAAGCCCGGCTGTCAAATGATTATGGGTGCAAGGTCCGGTGTAGAACGTGACTGATGCAGCTGGGTAATGTAGCCTACTTGGCCGAGGGTCTGCCTGCGGGCGGCGCTCGTGCTCTGCGCATTTCCTCATCAAACTCTGTGAAAAAAAAGTTGCTTGTCACAAAGAAATAACAGTCGTTTGACGACTTATTTGAGGGAATGTAATAATGTTATCTATCAAGATGTTTCCAATCTCTATAATCTCTATATGACACATCAAGTGGTCCGGACCATGGTCAGTGCGTCTGTACACTGACTATGCATTAAGACAAGAAGGAACACTGATGGACCACGTGACAGACCACACTGACCACCTGACCGACCACACACTAAGTGATCCGGACCATGGTCAGAGCGTCTGACACTGACCATGCACTGACCATGCATTAATATAGCCTACCCACTATGCCCACTATAGTTTTTGAGATATTAAAGGAACACTCTGCCCATTTTCAACCAGCTTTGTATCATTAGAACATCAGTAGTATATCAGAAAACTGTAAACGGTTTTGAAGTCTGTCATTAAATTTGACAGTTATTGAGTGTTAAAGTGTGGACCAGTGACATCACTGGTCCACACTAACTCAAATTAATAACTCATTAACTCAAATCAACTCTCAATAACTGTCAAACTAGATGAATGATGAATAGTTTGACAGTTATTGAGAGTTGATTTGAGTTAATGAGTAATTAATTTGAGTTAGTGTGGACCTTAACACTCAATAACTGTCAAATTAAATGACAGACTTCAAAACCGTTTACAGTTTTCTGATATACTACTGATGTTCTAATGATACAAAGCTGGTTGAAAATGGGCGGAGTGTTCCTTTATTTAACGTTTGTTTGGCACAACTCATACTATTAACTGCCGTGGGGTTCCGCATTTCTGGGTGGCAAGTGACGTCACGCTGATTCGTCCTATACTATGAATCGACCATATAATTGTCATTTAATTCTTTTTACACTTGCCAAAATGTTGTTATTAGTGTAGAAAGCATTTCAACAAATAACACACCGTCTCCTTTGTAGGTCTATTTTCATTCAAACATTAAACTAGAGGTTCATCTTAGTGTTCTTATGTTCATTATGTTGGACATAGTTCAATTTCTACTTCAATTTTTATGGTAAAAAAAAAATAACTTTATCATGCTTTTACTTTGAAGGCAAAATCACTAAACCGGAAGTGCAATTCCTGCTGAAGCAAAACAATCCTGCTCACGCTCGCGCTCTGTCTCTCGCTCTGTCTCTGTCTCTCGATCTCTCTCTCTACTAACTTTATCATGCTTTTACTTTGAAGCTTTTACTCATTTGACGCTAGTCTCTCAATTCAATTCAATTCAATTCAAAAGGCTTTATTGGCATGGAGAACATAAGTTTACATTGCCAAAGCAAGTGTGCAACAAAACAAAAAGTAACACAATTTATAACCGAAAGGTTAGCACAAAACTATAATAGTAACAATAATAACAATAATATAAACTATAATGTTAGCCTGTTATAATAGAGAGATATGTAAACATTTCGGTCTTGCAAACAAATATGTACATAGGCTAGGTGACAAAAGTTTAAAAGTTTAAAAATAGGATAAAAGGAGTTGAAGATATCTGTACAGTAGCCTAGGCCAGAGGTTCTCAAATGTTTTTCAGCGAAGGACCCCTTACAAGATAGAAAATATACTGGGGACCCCCCCATTCTGATTTGTGATTTTGGGCTAAGCTTAATTGTTTCCATGGTAACGTGCTTGACTTTTAAATTGATAGGTTTATTAGATTAGAATTTAATCCATGAACCATTTTAAATTTAAAGCATAAAATATTTTTGTTGAACTATGAAGCTTTTACAAAAAAATATATAAATATTTTTTTTATTTTCCTGAAAACCTTTCGTGGACCCCCTGGCAAAGTGCCACGGACCCCTGGGGGTCCCCGGACCCCCATTTGAGAACCACTGGCCTAGGCTATGTTAACCTGACGCTGCCAGATGGACGGTTTAGCTCCACATTTCACTAAACGTCGAGAGAATCTCTTTTGATCTCGCGAGGTTATTCATCTTGCAAGCAAGGTTAAGGCTATAGTGTCTGATGTACAAGATGTGCAGAGGGCGGAGCCTAAGCTTGTGGTTGTGTCCCATATCCATTTCCTGTCACAACCGCTCACAAACCTTTCGCTAGTCTCTCTCTCTCTCTCTCTCTCTCTCTCTGTCTCTCTCTCTCTCGCTCTCTCTCTCTCTCTCTCTTGCTCTCTCTCTCTCTCTCTCTCTCTCTCTCTCTCTCTCTTGCTCTCTCTCTCTCTCTTGCTCTCTCTCTCGCTCTCGCGCTCTCTCTCTCTCTCCGCCCTCCGACTTCATCATTTCCTTGTTCGGTGTGGCGCAGATTATCTTCTCCAGCTGAAGGTAGGCTATTGTAACAGTACTTTACTGACACTTTTACTCTAATTTAACTCTTTAATGAGACTGTTAACACCGTTAAAACTGTTAGCCTTTTTGCTTATTTAGACTATCAAATGAACACACCTAGAACTGACAGAGGAGAATAAGCAGTCTGTCTTCTCTCTCTCTCTCTCTCTCTCTCTCTCTCTCTCTCTCTCTCTCTCTCTCTCTCTCTCTCTCTCTCTCTAAAAGATAGACAACAAAATGTTGGTTTTTAATAAATCCTACTCTTGAGATTTTTTTTTATTATTTTTTTTCCAGTGTGGAAACTCACATCTGATCATAGCATTACAGTGAACACAATTAGAACAATGCGCTCGTGCTAGGAAACTAGTTGATTGTGGTTCAAGCTCAGTCTGAAGTGACTGTTGATGGACTCCTGTGAGTTTGCTGTCAGTTAGCCTCAATGCGTTGAGGCTATATCATCTCTTGCTATAGTAAAATGGAAGAACTTCTTGTCACATGTCGCTCTTCAGTCAGACACCATTTTGATATTGCAGACTGTGACGTCAGACAGATTTTAGATGCACTCTCATAGACCCTTCTCACGGGGCCCATTTTGTGTGGAAAAGGCAGGGTAAACACAGGTGCAAGCAAAACACTAATGAGGGTTTCAAACTTCCATTGGAATTTGGAAACCCTCATTAGTGTTTTGCTTGCACCTGTGTTTATTCTGCCTTTTTCACACAAAATGGCCCACGTGAAAAGGGTCTATTCTCACTCGTCATTGAATTATATAGTGTAAACTCTTCTTCGTGTGTGGTGTGTTTCAATTCTGGTTCCACCATAAAGCAACGAGGTTTGTAGCTTTCCTCTGCTTTACAAGCTGCTCGCCGTCAGCCACATGTTTGAACGTCTCTTGTGACATAACGTTGCATTTTGCTCCTGATGTGTCAACTTTCATTTCTGTTGACCTGCCATTTATATGTATTGTGACGAATCCTTCGTCCTTCTCATTTGCATATGAATTGACACAGTCAACACAGTTATCGACCTCGACACCGTCCACATAAAACGTTTCATCTTCATATGTGGGCTGCTCCACTGTCACTTCATGCACAGACTGTCTGTAAGGCTTTCTGTTTGTACTGCTTTGGCTGCGTGGTTCAGACTTGCAGCAGCTCTTGTAGTGGTTTAGCTTGTTGCAATGATGACACTGTTGTCCGAAAGCTGGACACTTTTCCCGCTTAGCAGCATGACTACCTCCACAGTTGTTGCATCTTGTGATGGCCTGGGAGAATGGCTGTGGTTTTGACTGGTGCTTTCTGCCTTGAAATGGCCTCACTGCATCGACACTGGTGGCTTGTGTGTCTTCTGTCATCTCATGGATTCGACAGAGTGAGATTGCTTTGGCAAGTGTTAGTTCACTATCTCTCAGCAGAGATTTTCTTAAAGAGTCACTAATAATGCCACACACACTCCGGTCACAGATTAGCTCGTCAGTCAAATCTCCAAAGTGGCACCTTTTTGCTTTCATCTTCAGATCACTGAAAAATGACTCGATACTCTCACCTTGCTTCTGGTTTCTCGAGTGGAATTTGTGTCTTTCCATTGTCCTGTTGCTTTGGGGATTGCAGACCTCTCGAAACTTCCAGCAGCCTGTTCTCCCTGCTACCCTCAGGGAGAAGATACAGGGTTCCGAAAGCACGCACAAATCGCTTGAGGAACAGTTTCTTCCCGCAGGCCACGAGACTCCTTAACATACACAAATAGTGTAGTAGCCGCACTGTACCGTACTGTAGCTGCTACCATTACGTATGTCTAACGTTTAATTGTATGTTTAATAAGGAATATGCTATTTGCACCTGTATGTCAAATACGCCGAATTTAAAATGCAGAGTTTAATTGTATGTTTAATAAGGAATATGTTATTTGCACCTGTATGTCAAATACGCAGAATTTAAAATGTTTAAGCACGTCTAAAGTATGCACCCGACACGTGCACCTATGTGCAGTGAATATGCCACTGTCTCTGACTTGTCTTATCACTATACTGCCTTATGCTTGTTGTGTCTCTTGTTGTTTTTGCACCCATATGCCCTGTTATATTTGTTATATTTGTACTATTTGCACTATGTTGTAAACGGAGTCCACAGCACAAGAATTTCACACGTGATACTTGTACCATGGAGTGACAATAAAAATCTTGAATCTTGAATCTTGAATCTTGAATCTTCCTCTTCAAACACTCCGGGTCCTCCCTGGACTCCGCACGGGCAAGCACTGCTCCGCCGTCCCCGGGTGCACGCACCTCCGCTGCATAAACAAATGAACACTCCCGCTCAACTGCTTCTGGTCCAGCGAGGTTAAGGAGTATATACGCCTTTGTCTTCGCAGGCTTGTCATAATGTGCTGCTGCAACAAAAATATCATACTCCCTCTCGAAGTTTCGCCAGCTTTCTGCAACGTTTTCATCAAAAACAACGGGGTCCGGTCTGCGAAAGCCGTCCGCCATGTTGTCTGACTATCGTCTCGTCTCTCCCCGGCAAAAATAAACAGGTTGTCAGGCGAAAAAAATACTCACACAGGCGATGAGTTCGTACCTAATTCTGACACCATGTAAACTCTTCTTCATGTGTGGTGTGTGAGTCAAGGATCACACTGTGAACTGATTACTAGTTTTAATAGCGAGAGTTGCGTGCAGATACATTGGCATGTGATATCGAACTGGCTACACGCTACCGGTACTCAGACACACACCGGGCTAGAGGCACGCTGATAGGCTTAGCATGTAAACACTACGGTGGCCCACAGTAGACAAACATGACATGCGATTATCAAATCATCTACATATAGTATATAATATAATGATATAACATCTAAATTACTCCTCCATGCATTATTGTGTGCTGCTCTGCAGTTTACTTCACTGTAGATGATGTGGTTAATGTCTCCATCTAGTGGACAGACAGTAGTACTCTTTCAGGTAGACCATTATGATGTTAGACTAGACTAGACATGAAGTTATGAGGCCACACCCTCATATCACATGAACACACCCAGAACTGACAGAGGAGAATAAGCAGCGTCTGTCTTCTCACTCTCTAAAGAAATATATTGGGGGCAACTTTTGCCCTCACAGTCTAAAAATTGGAGGCTTTAACAACATTTTGGGGGCACTTTAAAAATAGTAATTAATGCATAAAGTTGCTAAAGTGTAGTGTGAACAACAGTGCTGTTTGTGTGTGTTCTTCATCGTTGTCTTCTGGCATCCAGCTTGCAGGTGCTGAGTGTGATACAGATGGGATTTAAATCTATTGAATGAAAATACAATTATCAAAATATTGGGGGCAATTTCTGCCTCATGATCATGTTTTTTAGGGCAATTAATCTGAGATTTCCTGGGGGCATTTTTGCCGTGTGTGTGTGTGTGTGTGTGTGAGTGTGTGCGTGTGTGTGTGTGTGTGTGTGTGTGTGTGTGTGTGTGTGTGTGTGTGTGTGTGTGTGTGGCCCCTGGCTAAATTCCTACACTGGCAAACACATAGATAAATACAGCTGTGAGAGAGCAGAATAGACAGGGTATATTATAGACAGGGTATACTGTCTGGGGCTGGGCGATATGGTTGAAATCAGTATCACGAATAGTCACAGGGGTCAGTTTAGAAACATAATGTATATCACAATATGGGTCATATATTAAGCAAAATTAAAATTTGGTACTCCAATTATCGTATTATCATATATTATAATTACCTGGCGTTATGATGCCACTGAATAGACGACAAACGATAGTACTGGATTATCGCCCTTTGGCACAGCTGCTACTCAATCAGTCAGCTGTAGACATTCTGACTAGTCTAACCTTAACCAGAACTAACAAGCACAGAAGAAATCTAACTAATCTACCGCCTAGTCTGCCCTGTCCTGACCTACTCTAATCTAGTCTAATCTTAGCCTGAACACTATATGATCACGGCTAATCTGCAGCCTAACCTTTCCACCTGTGAATTTATAGCCCCTGGATTGCCTCACCTTAAAGGAGAGGAGGAACCTTGTGAGGGCCGATGCAGCTTAGAGGCCAAACATAGACCCCAACTGGGGACCCTCCTCCAGGACAGGCTGAGATGCAATCGATGTTCGGCTAAACATTTGACTGTTGCAAATATGGAGATGAAATTGCTTGGTAACGTTTGGTGAACCATGGTAACCTTTGGTAACACTTGTCCCTCTGTGTCTCTTGCTCCTTCCTTCCTGTCCCGCTAACTCAATCAAAAAACACCAAACCGTTCCAAAACGCGGCTTCCTGTGGTGGTGGCCATCTTTGTTTTGGGTTTTGTCTGACTCTCTGCCCGCCTGACTGACCTACTGATTGGCTGACTGGCTCGCTGTGTGGTTGGTTGGTTGGTTGGTTGGTTGTCTGGCTGGTTGATTGGTATCCCAGAGGGCTGCGATGCCTCTCCTGTCCGCCTGCCGTCCAACACCTGCCAGTGTTGTTGTTGTTGTTTCACTCATGAATGTCTTTTTTTTTACATTTTTACTTTTTATCCACCTTATTTTTGAAGCCCGGCTGAAATGATTATGGGTGCAAGGTCCGGTGTAGAACGTGACTGATGCAGCTGGGTAATGTAGCCTACTTGGCCGAGGGTCTGCCTGCGGGCGGCGCTCGTGCTCTGCGCATTTCCTCATCAAACTCTGTGAAAAAAAGTTGCTTGTCACAAAGAAATAACAGTCGTTTGACGACTTATTTGAGGGAATGTAATAATGTTATCTATCAAGATGTTTCCAATCTCTATAATCTCTATATGACACATCAAGTGGTCCATGGTCAGTGCGTCTGTACACTGACCATGCATTAAGACAAGAAGGAACACTGACAGACCACGTGACAGACCACACTGACCACCTGACCGACCACACACTAAGTGATCCGGACCATGGTCAGAGCGTCTGACACTGACCATGCACTGACCATGCATTAATATAGCCTACCCACTATGCCCACTAGGGATGCATCGATTATAAATTTTGATGTACGATTATAGTCTGAGAAAAAACCACGATTATCACGGTTTCACGATTATTGTTATGGACGTATAAAAATCACATGAGCATTCTTTAAATAGAGGTTTTATTGTATTTCCCCCACAATCTTAACACGTTGACTGCCAACAACGAGTTGAGTCGTCAAACACAATCCAGCTGTTCACTGCCAACGACGAGTTGAGTCGTCAAAAAAAAAAAAAAAAAAATTTTGACGGTGCTACGTGGATCAATGCCCCCCGCGTCTCCTATGGAGATATTGGAAGTATTGAATGTGTATAATCTATTTTACCGACCAGCTAGGTGGCGACGGTGCCCTCCCGACAGAGAGAAAGTCAACCAAAAGCAGCCGCCTCCCGCGGCTGCTTCCTCCATTCTCAAGTAAATGGCTTGCCGATTTTACAGTCATCAGTCACCAGACTCGCCGCTCTCGGGCCGCGCCAGCAGCAGCACACGGGGGATTGCAAATTTGCATAAGCCTAGAGTCGCACGGGGCTTCATCGGGGCTCTCAAACCCAAGAGACGAGTGAGCCCTATCCACACTCGCTGCCAGGGAGGGAGGCTGCTCAAACTCGCTGCCAGGGAGGGAGGCTGCTCGAACTCGCTGCAGCAGCTGCAGCAGCAGAGCACTCGCTTGTGACAAACGCAGGCTGAAAGCCACTAGACACGCCCACGGAGGGAGGAGTTGAAGGAGAGGGCGTTCGGAACTATATTGTTTGGATGTCTGATCTCTCACTGATGCCAAAAATAAATGGTTAAAGTGACTGTTCTGCCTGTTTGATTGAATTTCACAAAACTGCGATTATCTCAGCTTTCACTCTCAGACAGCTGAAACCATGCTGTACTCAACGGCTAATATCTACATAACTACTAACTCTACAAACTAACTCTTTTAGACAGAGAAAGCACACATTCTATTAGTACTTTTCTGAACTTTGTGTTCACAAACTCCAAGCAGAAAAGAATCCTCGGCTCTTTTAAAATGAGCCAGAATCCTCAAAAAACGGCCTGGCAGAAGCTACCTACAGCAAAAAAAAAACGGCTGGCAGTCAATGTGTTAACAGTTGCTGCCTTCGGATTAAAAAAAGAAGAAAGAAAGGGCAGATGTACTCAGATGTGGCTCTGACCTAATCAAATCTAACTGACATCACTATTGTGAACATAAAACAAACAACATTTCTGATATATGATTGTTTTAGTAAAGTGTATCACTCAATAGTCAATACAAAAAATATTTTATTATTATTTTATAGAAGCGAAAGTCTATAGCTGCTTAGTCTGCAGAAAAAACACAAAAGGCATAGTAACTTATTGGCATCTAATGGCCCAATCCCACCGCAGCTAGTAGCGCGGTCCCGCTCCGCTCGACTCGACTTTTGGTCTCATCCCACCGGTATAAACCGGCCCAGCTCGGTTTGATTTGGGGCTGAGCTGGGCTACTTTTAGTACCTGCCTCGTCGGGGTTCTATTCTGCCAACCCGGGTCCATACCGTGACGTGAAAACATTGTAGGCGACTGATTGGTCAGGCAGAATCGTGTTTACTCTCTATATCCTACTGACTGTCAATGCAGCGCTGCATACCAGTTTACCTTCTTTTCTCTTCTATTATGCTTTTCTATCAGTCTTTTGTTTTGCTGCCTTCGCCTCTGGTGAAATAAAATCGGCGCGGTGGTTTCAATTGTCCAAAAGTCCGCTGCTCTGAAGCGCTTGTGTAGTTAGTGCTGCGTCGGCTCCGCTAGGCCGCAGGCGCCTGGTGAAGCCGCGGTTTTGCCTGGTGAGAGGCCGCGGGGGTAGAGGCTTCACTCTAGTGCAACCCCCGTCCCTCGCGCCCGTCCCTCGTGCAGCGCGTGTGAGTTTTGACTAACAACAAAGTGATATCCATTCTCCTGGTCGATTGTCACTTTTGCCCATGTACACTGTAACACCCGCCCAACATGCTGTGATGCTATGAGCTGGCTGCTCAGGCCAGGATCAAGGACTGTGATCATGCCAGCACTGCTCTCTCTCTCTCTCACACACACACACACACACACACACACACACACACACACACACACTGTAGGTGATTTAGAGGCACCAGTATTTCATAAACAGTTTAAAAGTTCTGTGTATGGATTTAATTGTAACGTTATGTTATAGCCTATTTCAGAACATGGGTGGAGGGCAGATATGCGGTCGCTGTGACGACCAGGTGTGGGCGGGGGCAGATGAAGGGCGGTCGAAGCAGAACGTCCATCGGGTTGAAGCAAGTAGAGCCGAGTGGTGACGGGCTGTGCAGGGCTGTAAAATGTGGTGGAATTGAGCCATTACTGGCAACTAAATGGGCCGTCTGAATGTTGCATTGGGGTCAGTTCTATTGAAGTGATGATGGGGCAGGCATGGAAAGCCTCACTATAAGCCATCATGTGTCATTTCACTTTTTACTGGAAAATGCTCCCTCTAGATTAAAGAAAGGACACTCTGTGGTGTTGACTGGTGTTTGTTATGTAAATGTGCGCATTTGTTTTCGTTGTCTCAGTCAGATCATGACTGCCAAGCAGCTAGCTACGTTAGCTTCACGTTATTAGGCCTACATGTAACGTTAGCGGGTTGCTTTTGGAGTTGACACAAACCCTTGATGTTTCTTTTTGTGTAAAGCATGAGGTTCTCTATGGTTTACGCCAGCTCTGGGAGCATGAAGTGCTTTAAATGCGGGGATGTTTGGTCACAACGAGCTCGAGGACCGCTGCCTGTTGAACTATGTACGCTAGGCCATGGCCAGCTAGCTAACATTAGCCACAACAGCTAACGTTAACGTCATTGACTGTATGTTAACGGTAAACAAATCCGCTGCCTCCTCCCCATGTTTGGTTTAACGTAACACCAGCTCAGACTTTCCCCTAATCTCAGAAACCTTGCGGGACATGTATTGCAACATTTATTTTGGTGCTGGCGTCCATGGCTAGGCTACCGACTGACTACTACTGGGAGACATGGCATGGCAGCTGCCTGTGTTTGGTGCCTCCGCTAAATAGTCCGTGCGGGAAACGAAGCGAGAGAGACAGGTTCTTCACGGGAGTTTTAAACTGACGAACTGTTGTGAAACAAAACACTCGGTGTAGCGGAGCCTCTGCGGTTATATAACCGTGACGTTTTAAATCGTGGTTAATAGTCAAACCGGTTAACCCCTGCATCCCTAATGCCCACTATAGTTTTTGAGATATTAAAGGAACACTCCGCCCATTTTCAACCAGCTTTGTATCATTAGAACATCAGTAGTATATCAGAAAACTGTAAACGGCTTTGAAGTCTGTCATTAAATTTGACAGTTATTGAGTGTTAAAGTGTGGACCAGTGACATCACTGGTCCACACTAACTCAAATTAATAACTAATTAACTCAAATCAACTCTCAATAACTGTCAAACTAGATGAATTATGAATAGTTTGACAGTTATTGAGAGTTGATTTGAGTTAATGAGTAATTAATTTGAGTTAGTGTGGACCTTAACACTCAATAACTGTCAAATTAAATGACAGACTTCAAAACCGTTTACAGTTTTCTGATATACTACTGATGTTCTAATGATACAAAGCTGGTTGAAAATGGGCGGAGTGTTCCTTTAATGTTTGTTTGGCACAACTCATACTATTAACTGCCGTGGGGTTCCGCATTTCTGGGTGGCAAGTGACGTCACGCTGATTCGTCCTATACTATGAATCGACCATATAATTCTCATTTAATTTTTTTTACACTTGCCAAAATGTTGTTATTAGTGTAGAAAGCATTTCAACAAATAACACACCGTCTCCTTTGTAGGTCTATTTTCATTCAAACATTAAACTAGAGGTTCATCTTAGTGTTCTTATGTTCATTATGTTGGACATAGTTCAATTTCTACTTCAATTTTTATGGTAAAAAAACAACAACTTTATCATGCTTTTACTTTGAAGGCAAAATCACTAAACCGGAAGTGCAATTCCTGCTGAAGCAAAACAATCATGCTCATTTGACGCTAGTGTCTCTCTCTCTCTCTCTCGCGCGCTCTGTCTCTCGCTCTCGCTCTCTCTCTCTAACTTTATCATGCTTTTACTTTGAAGCTTTTACTCATTTGACGCTAGTCTCTCAATTCAATTCAATTCAATTCAAAAGGCTTTATTGGCATGGAGAACATAAGTTTACATTGCCAAAGCAAGTGTGCAACAAAACAAAAAGTAACACAATTTATAACCGAAAGGTTAGCACAAAACTATAATAGTAACAATAATAACAATAATATAAACTATAATGTTAGCCTGTTATAATAGAGAGATATGTAAACATTTCGGTCTTGCAAACAAATATGTACATAGGCTAGGTGACAAAAGTTTAAAAATAGGATAAAAGGAGTTGAAGATATCTGTACAGTAGCCTAGCCCTAGGCTATGTTAACCTGACACTGCCAGATGGACGGTTTAGCTCCACATTTCACTAAACGTCGAGAGAATCTCTTTTGATCTCGCGAGGTTATTCATCTTGCAAGCAAGGTTAAGGCTATAGTGTCTGATGTACAAGATGTGCAGAGGGCGGAGCCTAAGCTTGTGGTTGTGTTCCATATCCTTTTCCTGTCACAACCGCTCACAAACCTTTCGCTAGTCTCTCTCTCTCTCTCTCTCTCTCTCTTGCTCTCTCTCTCTCTCTCTCTCTCTCTCTTGCTCTCTCTCTCTCTCTCTCTCTCTCTCTCTCTCTCTCTTGCTCTCTCTCTCTCTCTCTCTCTCTCTCTCTCTCTCTTGCTCTCTCGCTCTCTCGCTCTCGCGCTCTCTCTCTCTCTCGCTCTCGCGCGCTCTCTCTCTCTCTCTCTCTTTCTCTCTCTCTCTCTCTCTCTCTCTCTCATCATTTCCTTGTTCGGTGTGGCGCAGATTATCTTCTCCAGGTAAAGGTAGGTAGGCTATTGTAACAGTACTTTATTGACACTTTTACTCTAACTTGACTCTTTAATGAGACTGTTAACACTGTTAAAACTGTTAGCCTATTTGCTTATTTAGACTATCAAATGAACACACCTAGAACTGACAGAGGAGAATAAGCAGTCTGTCTTCTCTCTCTCTCTCTCTCTCTCTCTCTCTCTCTCTCTCTCTCTCTCTAAAAGATAGACAACAAAATGTTGGTTTTTAATAAATCCTACTCTTGAGAAAAAAATATTTTTTTTCCCAGTGTGGAAACTCACATCTGATCATAGCATTACAGTGAACACAATTAGAACAATGCGCTCGTGCTAGGAAACTAGTTGATTGTGGTTCAAGCTCAGTCTGAAGTGACTGTTGATGGACTCCTGTGAGTTTGCTGTCAGTTAGCCTCAATGCGTTGAGGCTATATCATCTCTTGTAAAATTGAAGAACTTCTTGTCACATGTCGCTCTTCAGTCAGACACCATTTTGATATTGCAGACTGTGACGTCAGACAGATTTTAGATGCACTCTCATAGACCCTTCTCACGGGGCCCATTTTGTGTGGAAAAGGCAGGGTAAACACAGGTGCAAGCAAAACACTAATGAGGGTTTCAAACTTCCATTGGAATTTGGAAACCCTCATTAGTGTTTTGCTTGCACCTGTGTTTATTCTGCCTTTTTCACACAAAATGGCCCACGTGAAAAGGGTCTATTCTCACTCGTCATTGAATTATATAGTGTAAACTCTTCTTCATGTGTGGTGTGTTTCAATTCTGGTTCCACCATAAGCAACGAGGTTTGTAGCTTTCCTCTGCTTTACAAGAGTGGAATTTGTGTCTTTCCATTGTCCTGTTGCTTTGGGGATTGCAGACCTCTCGAAACTTCCTCTTCAAACACTCCGGGTCCTCCCTGGACTCCGCACGGGCAAGCACTGCTCCGTCGTCCCCGGGTGCACGCACCTCCGCTGCATAAACAAATGAACACTCCTGCTCAACTGCTTCTGGTCCAGCGAGGTTAAAGGGGGACTAACCCCCCAGATATGTATCAGAACAGTGATTTGAAAATACCTATGGAAAAAACCAAGAAATGACATATGCTCTTGTCTATACTAAACTCTTTGGCTGTGTTCAAGTCAAGATTTTTTTTCGGAAATGGACGCCATTACAGTTTGCCTACCGCCTCAAAAATAATTTATTTGAGGGGCAATATCTTTTATAAATATCAACAACTAGCCAACGCTGGTGGTCTGTATGGAAAGAGTGTTGCTCAAAATGGTTGAAAGTGATATCAATTTGGCCATTCAGTGGCGAACTAGAAATTTTATTATTTTTGTCCCATTTTGTCCCATGTGTGTGTGCGTGGCTTGTCTAAACTTACGTTAAAAGAGGCTCGCTGCTCGCAGCACACAGCACAGTGAGGACAAACCTCTCGCTCTGGGGTAACACAATGCAAGATTTCTCCACGTAATTCCCTCGTCTAACTAGAGATAAACCGCGCAATGAAATCCGTTTTTAATTTGCGTTTTGGGGCTTTTCGTGATTCTTGTTAAAAGTTGCAGCACCTCTGATTTTTCCTCTCAGGGCGCAGGCAATGCAGGGCAGAGCTCTTCT
>NC_139637.1:7722258-7729758 GCF_964638095.1 Poromitra crassiceps | reverse complement strand
CTGAGTATGATAGCATTGAGCCTATGAGAGTGCCTGAGTATGATAGCATTGAGCCTATCAGGGTGCCTGAATATGATATCATTGAGCCTATCAGGGTGCCTGAGTATGATAGCATTGAGCCTATCAGAGTGCCTGAGTATGATAGCATTGAGCCTATCAGAGTGCCTGAGTATGATAGCATTGAGCCTATCAGAGTGCCTGAGTATGATAGCATTGAACCTATCAGAGTGCCTGAGTATGATAGCAGCATTGAGCCTATCAGGGTGCCTGAATATGATATCATTGAGCCTATCAGGGTGCCTGAGTATGATAGCATTGAGCCTATCAGAGTGCCTGAGTATGATAGCATTGAGCCTATCAGGGTGCCTGAGTATGATAGCATTGAGCCTATCAGGGTGCCTGAGTATGATAGCATTGAGCCTATCAGGGTGCCTGAGTATGATAGCATTGAGCCTATCAGGGTGCCTGAGTATGATAGCATTGAGCCTATCAGAGTGCCTGAGTATGATAGCATTGAGCCTATCAGGGTGCCTGAGTATGATAGCATTGAGCCTATCAGGGTGCCTGAGTATGATAGCATTGAGCCTATCAGGGTGCCTGAGTATGATAGCATTGAGCCTATCAGGGTGCCTGAGTATGATAGCATTGAGCCTATCAGGGTGCCTGAGTATGATAGCATTGAGCCTATCAGGGTGCCTGAATATGATAGCATTGAGCCTATCAGAGTGCCTGAGTATGATAGCATTGAGCCTATCAGGGTGCCTGAGTATGATAGCATTGAGCCTATCAGGGTGCCTGAATATGATATCATTGAGCCTATCAGAGTGCCTGAGTATGATAGCATTGAGCCTATCAGGGTGCCTGAGTATGATAGCATTGAGCCTATCAGGGTGCCTGAGTATGATATCATTGAGCCTATCAGGATGCCTGAATATGATATCATTGAGCCTATCAGAGTGCCTGAGTATGATAGCATTGAGCCTATCAGAGTGCCTGAGTATGATAGCATTGAGCCTATCAGAGTGCCTGAGTATGATAGCATTGAGCCTATCAGGGTGCCTGAGTATGATAGCATTGAGCCTATCAGGGTGCCTGAATATGATAGCATTGAGCCTATCAGGGTGCCTGAATATGATAGCATTGAGCCTATCAGGGTGCCTGAATATGATAGCATTGAGCCTATCAGAGTGCCTGAATATGATAGCATTGAGCCTATCAGAGTGCCTGAGTATGATAGCATTGAGCCTATCAGGGTGCCTGAGTATGATAGCATTGAGCCTATCAGAGTGCCTGAGTATGATAGCATTGAGCCTATCAGAGTGCCTGAGTATGATAGCATTGAGCCTATCAGGGTGCCTGAGTATGATAGCATTGAGCCTATCAGGGTGCCTGAGTATGATAGCATTGAGCCTATCAGGGTGCCTGAGTATGATAGCATTGAGCCTATCAGGGTGCCTGAGTATGATAGCATTGAGCCTATCAGAGTGCCTGAGTATGATAGCATTGAGCCTATCAGGGTGCCTGAGTATGATAGCATTGAGCCTATCAGGGTGCCTGAGTATGATAGCATTGAGCCTATCAGGGTGCCTGAGTATGATAGCATTGAGCCTATCAGGGTGCCTGAGTATGATAGCATTGAGCCTATCAGGGTGCCTGAATATGATAGCATTGAGCCTATCAGGGTGCCTGAGTATGATAGCATTGAGCCTATCAGGGTGCCTGAGTATGATAGCATTGAGCCTATCAGAGTGCCTGAGTATGATAGCATTGAGCCTATCAGAGTGCCTGAGTATGATAGCATTGAGCCTATCAGGGTGCCTGAGTATGATAGCATTGAGCCTATCAGGGTGCCTGAGTATGATATCATTGAGCCTATCAGGGTGCCTGAGTATGATAGCATTGAGCCTATCAGGGTGCCTGAGTATGATAGCATTGAGCCTATCAGAGTGCCTGAGTATGATAGCATTGAGCCTATCAGGGTGCCTGAGTATGATAGCATTGAGCCTATCAGGGTGCCTGAGTATGATAGCATTGAGCCTATCAGGGTGCCTGAGTATGATAGCATTGAGCCTATCAGGGTGCCTGAGTATGATAGCATTGAGCCTATCAGGGTGCCTGAGTATGATAGCATTGAGCCTATCAGGGTGCCTGAGTATGATAGCATTGAGCCTATCAGGGTGCCTGAGTATGATAGCATTGAGCCTATCAGGGTGCTGGCTCAATTAACGTGAGTGATTGTGCATGCATTGTGTTCTCTACAGTATAATGGAGTCCATTAAGTGCATGTGGGTGAGCCCTTACATGAACACCATGAGTCAGAGATCACAGGGTCAATCAGCTGTTGTCTCATGCAGGGTTGGAGATCAGAGTTGAAACCATGGCAACAAGACACATAATTGTATGATTCAAACCATAAGCTGACACTGCTGGAGCCTGCCAGCTGGCTTTCACACCGCCTGGGTTTAGTCCTCGCATGAAGACACAACACACACTAGATCGGACCCACCGGGTTTGACACAACACACACTAGATCCAGTGGTGTTGTCTACGTGATACGCAGGTATACGCCGTATACACACTGCGAAATGACTCAGATTTGCGTATGCGCACTGGGAAATGCGCTATGATACGTATCGTTTTCAATTTCCATTCATAAAATTCACCCTGTGCGCTCTTGTGTGTTACCCTACGTTCACACACAGCACCCAAGCCTTGCCTTTACCCACGCTTTTAAATAGGCATCCTTTTTAGTCAATGAGGCTGTGTACACAGGGCGCCTCAACGTGAACCTTCCGTGTACCCACGCCTCGCCTGAGCTGCGCCGATTTTTACGTGAGTTCTATTTTCAAGCCGACTAGGCACGTGAAGGCAGACTTTTTCTGTCAAGCCATGAAAGAAAAACGCGACAATATCCATGGGAAATGGCAAAGTCAACTGAATTTCAAAATAAAATGGTGTTACAGCATTGAGCAGAGAGATAGAGAGAGAGAGAGAGAGATTGACGGGTGGCTATCACGTGGGGCTTTCTCCCCGTCGGTAAACAAATCTTCAGGAGACAGAATAGCGACCGAAGAAGCAAGATGAAGCTGATGGCTGAAGCTATTCTGTAAATTTGGGGAGGAACAACAACAACAAAAAATGGGTCGAATCTCCGCCCACTTCTGGCCGAACCCCCCCCCCCCCCCCTAGGGGGTCAGAGTCAGAGTCAGTATACCCTCTGAAAAAAGGTAGACTACACCACTGACCTGACTAGATCACACCAGGTTTGACACAACACACACTAGATCACACTGGGTTTGACACAACACACACTAGATCACACCAGGTTTGACACAACACACACTAGATCACACCAGGTTTGACACAACACACACTAGATCACACCAGGTTTGACACAACACACACTAGATCACACTGGGTTTGACACAACACACACTAGATCACACTGGGTTTGACACAACACACACTAGATCACACCAGGTTTGACACAACACACACTAGATCACACTGGGTTTGACACAACACACACTAGATCACACCAGGTTTGACACAACACACACTAGATCACACTGGGTTTGACACAACACACACTAGATCACACTGGGTTTGACACAACACACACTAGATCACACCAGGTTTGACAGAACACACACTAGATCACACTGGGTTTGACACAACACACACTAGATCACACCAGGTTTGACACAACACACACTAGATCACACCGGGTTTGACAGAACACACACTAGATCACACCGGGTTTGACACAACACACACTAGATCACACCAGGTTTGACACAACACACACTAGATCACACTGGGTTTGACACAACACACACTAGATCACACCAGGTTTGACACAACACACACTAGATCACACCAGGTTTGACACAACACACACTAGATCACACCAGGTTTGACACAACACACACTAGATCACACCAGGTTTGACACAACACACACTAGATCACACTGGGTTTGACACAACACACACTAGATCACACCGGGTTTGACAGAACACACACTAGATCACACCAGGTTTGACACAACACACACTAGATCACACCAGGTTTGACACAACACACACTAGATCACACTGGGTTTGACACAACACACACTAGATCACATCGGGTTTGACAGAACACACACTAGATCACACCAGGTTTGACACAACACACACTAGATCACACCAGGTTTGACACAACACACACTAGATCACACTGGGTTTGACATAACACACACTGGATCACACTGGGTTTGACACAACACACACTAGATCACACTGGGTTTGACACAACACACACTAGATCACACCAGGTTTGACACAACACACACTAGATCACACTGGGTTTGACACAACACACACTAGATCACACCAGGTTTGACACAACACACACTAGATCACACTGGGTTTGACACAACACACACTAGATCACACTGGGTTTGACACAACACACACTAGATCACACCAGGTTTGACACAACACACACTAGATCACACTGGGTTTGACACAACACACACTAGATCACACTGGGTTTGACACAACACACACTAGATCACACTGGGTTTGACACAACACACACTAGATCACACCGGGTTTGACACAACACACACTAGATCACACCAGGTTTGACACAGCACACACTAGATCACACCAGGTTTGACACAACACACACTAGATCACACTGGGTTTGACACAACACACACTAGATCACACCGGGTTTGACACAACACACACTAGATCACACTGGGTTTGACACAACACACACTAGATCACACCAGGTTTGACACAACACACACTAGATCACACTGGGTTTGACACAACACACACTAGATCACACTGGGTTTGACACAACACACACTAGATCACACCAGGTTTGACACAAAACACACTAGATCACACTGGGTTTGACACAACACACACTAGATCACACTGGGTTTGACACAACACACACTAGATCACACTGGGTTTGACACAACACACACTAGATCACACCGGGTTTGACACAACACACACTAGATCACACTGGGTTTGACACAACACACACTAGATCACACCAGGTTTGACACAACACACACTAGATCACACCGGGTTTGACACAACACACACTAGATCACACCAGGTTTGACACAACACACACTAGATCACACTGGGTTTGACACAACACACACTAGATCACACTGGGTTTGACAGAACACACACTAGATCACACTGGGTTTGACACAACACACACTAGATCACACTGGGTTTGACACAACACACACTAGATCACACTGGGTTTGACAGAACACACACTAGATCACACTGGGTTTGACACAACACACACTAGATCACACCAGGTTTGACACAACACACACTAGATCACACTGGGTTTGACACAACACACACTAGATCACACCGGGTTTGACAGAACACACACTAGATCACACCAGGTTTGACAGAACACACACTAGATCACACTGGGTTTGACAGAACACACACTAGATCACACCAGGTTTGACACAACACACACTAGATCACACCAGGTTTGACACAACACACACTAGATCACACCGGGGTTTGGGGCCAATTTATTCAATTCAATTTACTCAATTCAAATGGAAATTGAAATTCATGCACTTAACACTGGCTACAGAAATGTAGTACACGCGCTGGGAAGCGGGTGTAACATACTAGTGTCAAAATGTTTCTTTCAGATTAAAAATCCAAGATAGATTAGATAGATTAGATGCAGATATACGGTAGATAGAAAAGACAGGATTGAGAGAACATAGAATGAGATTGACAGAGAGTGAGAGAGTGTGAGTCAGTCACATGACGATGAAAATCCCCTTTCTATAGAAACCCCTCCCACTTGTAAGCTCCCACCCACCCACCCAGGACCCACCCTCCACCCACCCACCTAGGACCCACCCTCCACCCACCCTCCACCCACCCACCATGCACCCACCCACCCACCCTCCCTCCACCCACCCGTCTATCTCTCTCCCCCCTACAACCTCCACTCATTTACTAACTACTAATCCACAGCCCAGTTTAATCCCTCGACCTGCTCTCTCGCTCTCTCTCTCTCTCTCTCTCTCACACACACACACACACACACACACACACACACACACACACACACACACACACACACAAATTCCCGCTCAAGCTCTCCGAGACCAAAGGTCCTTATAGTGGATTAGACTGCTGCTGAGATTGAGATTAGGATTCTTCTTCTTCTTGAGTGAGGGCAAGTAATGCTGCGTAGTAAGAAGTCCAACAAGTGGGGGCGCCCCCGGTGGCTCACCCGGTAGTGCACATGCCATTGAGGTGAAGTCCTAATTGCAGCAACATGGCATCAAGTCCAGCCTGAGTGGTTAATTTGCTGTCATGATGTCATCCCCTCTCCCTGCCCTGTCCGTCCCATCTCTGTGTCATACGGTGTCTCTGATACGTGCATCAACATGAAGAAGAACATGTCACACTTGACATGGGTCCAGAAGATGGTGGTTAGTCAGTCCACTCTGGAGCCACCATACTAACTCCAGATGATCATGGTTAGTCAGTCCACTCTGGAGCCACCATACCATACTAACTCCAGAAGATGGTGGTTAGTCAGTCCACTCTGGAGCCACCATACTAACTCTAGATGATAGTGGTTAGTCAATCCATTCTGTTGCCACCATACTAACTCCAGATGATGGTGGTTAGTCAGTCCACTCTGGAGCCACCATACTAACTCCAGATGATGGTGGTTAGTCAGTCCACTCTGGAGCTACCATACTAACTCCAGATGATAGTGGTTAGTCAGTCCACTCTGGAGCCACCATACTAACTCTAGATGATAGTGGTTAGTCAGTCCACTCTGGAGCCACCATACTAACTCTAGATGATAGTGGTTAGTCAGTCCATTCTGTTGCCACCATACTAACTCCAGATGATGGTGGTTAGTCAGTCCACTCTGGAGCCACCATACTAACTCCAGATGATGGTGGTTAGTCAGTCCACTCTGGAGCTACCATACTAACTCCAGATGATAGTGGTTAGTCAGTCCACTCTGGAGCCACCATACTAATTCTAGATGATAGTGGTTAGTCAGTCCACTCTGGAGCCACCATACTAACTCCAGATGATAGTGGTTAGTCAGTCCACTCTGGAGCCACCATACTAACTCTAGATGATAGTGGTTAGTCAGTCCACTCTGGAGCCACCATACTAACTCCAGATGATCATGGTTAGTCAGTCCACTCTGGAGCCACCATACTAACTCCAGATGATGGTGGTTAGTCAGTCCACTCTGGAGCCACCATACTAACTCCAGATGATGGTGGTTAGTCAGTCCACTCTGGAGCCACCATACTAACTCCAGATGATGGTGGTTAGTCAGTCCACTCTGGAGCCACCATACTAAATCCAGATGATAGTGGTTAGTCAGTCCACTCTGGAGCCACCATACTAACTCCAGATGATTGTGGTTGGTTAGTCAGTCCCCTCTGGAGCCACCATACTAACTC
>NC_139637.1:7687258-7717258 GCF_964638095.1 Poromitra crassiceps | reverse complement strand
ATCAGGGGTGCCCAAAATTCTTTCCCATGAAGGGCCAAAACTCAATCTGGGTGAGGGCCGAGGGCCAAAAATAAACGTTGTGGAATTACATTAAAATGTATTGTTTTATAGAAAATTAACATTCTAAATCTAAAATAACATTTCAATATAATAATCTACTTTTTATCTGTTTGGTAATTGTAATAATTTGCAATTGGTTATATATATTTAAAAAAACATCTGCATTTGTGGGGAGCTTAAACATTTAATCAGTAAACACCCAGTTAAAAACAGTTGTATTTTCCACCTTTGTAAATGTTCGGAGGGAGGGGAACTGGTTGGAATAGCGTGAACCTCCTAGCCTGGGTAAACCCATCCCCCACGTGACCTGCTCTCAGACCTGTTCTCAGTCACTAAGTGACTGGGAACTGAGAGAGCAGGTCACGTGGTGGCTGGGTTTACCTAGGCTATGAACCTCCCACGTGCTATGTCCTACCGGTGAAGCTTCCCCTGTCAGGTGAAAAGAAGCGGCTGGCTAACTGCCCATGTCTCGGAGGAAGCATGGAGCCAGTTTCGGCTCTCCCCAGATCGGCAGAGGGTGGAGTAGCAACCAGGATAAATTAATTAGTTAGCACTAATGGGGGATAAAAATGGGATAAAAAAATCGGGGGGATTATTAAAAAAAAAAAAAAAAAAAATCCCCAAATCCGTGGCGGGCCAAAACAAACAGAGCGTGGGCCAAACTTGGCCCGCGTGCCCCAAATTGGCAGCACTGTTCTAGTCAATCACAAGCGTGCAAAGGTGTTGTGTCTACTGTCTATAAAGGTGTTGTGTCTACTGTCTATAAAGGTGTTGTGTCTACTGTCTATAAAGGTGTTGTGTCTACTGTCTATAAAGGTGTTGGGTCTATACTGTCTATAAAGGTGTTGTGTCTACTGTCTATAAAGGTGTTGTGTCTACTGTCTATAAAGGTGTTGTGTCTACTGTCTATAAAGGTGTTGGGTCTATACTGTCTATAAAGGTGTTGTGTCTACTGTCTATAAAGGTGTTGTGTCTACTGTCTATAAAGGTGTTGTGTCTACTGTCTATAAAGGTGTTGTGTCTACTGTCTATAAAGGTGTTGTGTCTACTGTCTATAAAGGTGTTGTGTCTACTGTCTATAAAGGTGTTGGGTCTACTGTCTATAAAGGTGTTGTGTCTACTGTCTATAAAGGTGTTGGGTCTACTGTCTATAAAGGTGTTGGGTCTACTGTCTATAAAGGTGTTGTGTCTACTGTCTATAAAGGTGTTGTGTCTACTGTCTATAAAGGTGTTGGGTCTACTGTCTATAAAGGTGTTGTGTCTACTGTCTATAAAGGTGTTGGGTCAATACTGTCTATAAAGGTGTTGTGTCTACTGTCTATAAAGGTGTTGTGTCTACTGTCTATAAAGGTGTTGTGTCTACTGTCTATAAAGGTGTTGTGTCTACTGTCTATAAAGGTGTTGTGTCTACTGTCTATAAAGGTGTTGTGTCTACTGTCTATAAAGGTGTTGTGTCTACTGTCTATAAAGGTGTTGGGTCTATACTGTCTATAAAGGTGTTGTGTCTACTGTCTATAAAGGTGTTGTGTCTACTGTCTATAAAGGTGTTGTGTCTACTGTCTATAAAGGTGTTGGGTCTACTGTCTATAAAGGTGTTGTGTCTACTGTCTATAAAGGTGTTGTGTCTACTGTCTATAAAGGTGTTGGGTCTATACTGTCTATAAAGGTGTTGTGTCTACTGTCTATAAAGGTGTTGTGTCTACTGTCTATAAAGGTGTTGTGTCTACTGTCTATAAAGGTGTTGTGTCTACTGTCTATAAAGGTGTTGTGTCTACTGTCTATAAAGGTGTTGTGTCTACTGTCTATAAAGGTGTTGTGTCTACTGTCTATAAAGGTGTTGGGTCTACTGTCTATAAAGGTGTTGTGTCTACTGTCTATAAAGGTGTTGTGTCTACTGTCTATAAAGGTGTTGGGTCTACTGTCTATAAAGGTGTTGTGTCTACTGTCTATAAAGGTGTTGTGTCTACTGTCTATAAAGGTGTTGTGTCAATACTGTCTATAAAGGTGTTGTGTCTACTGTCTATAAAGGTGTTGTGTCTACTGTCTATAAAGGTGTTGTGTCTACTGTCTATAAAGGTGTTGTGTCTACTGTCTATAAAGGTGTTGTGTCTACTGTCTATAAAGGTGTTGTGTCTACTGTCTATAAAGGTGTTGGGTCTACTGTCTATAAAGGTGTTGTGTCTACTGTCTATAAAGGTGTTGTGTCTACTGTCTATAAAGGTGTTGTGTCTACTGTCTATAAAGGTGTTGTGTCTACTGTCTATAAAGGTGTTGTGTCTACTGTCTATAAAGGTGTTGTGTCTACTGTCTATAAAGGTGTTGGGTCTATACTGTCTATAAAGGTGTTGTGTCTACTGTCTATAAAGGTGTTGTGTCTACTGTCTATAAAGGTGTTGTGTCTACTGTCTATAAAGGTGTTGGGTCTACTGTCTATAAAGGTGTTGTGTCTACTGTCTATAAAGGTGTTGTGTCTACTGTCTATAAAGGTGTTGGGTCTATACTGTCTATAAAGGTGTTGTGTCTACTGTCTATAAAGGTGTTGTGTCTACTGTCTATAAAGGTGTTGTGTCTACTGTCTATAAAGGTGTTGTGTCTACTGTCTATAAAGGTGTTGTGTCTACTGTCTATAAAGGTGTTGTGTCTACTGTCTATAAAGGTGTTGTGTCTACTGTCTATAAAGGTGTTGGGTCTACTGTCTATAAAGGTGTTGTGTCTACTGTCTATAAAGGTGTTGTGTCTACTGTCTATAAAGGTGTTGGGTCTACTGTCTATAAAGGTGTTGTGTCTACTGTCTATAAAGGTGTTGTGTCTACTGTCTATAAAGGTGTTGTGTCTACTGTCTATAAAGGTGTTGTGTCTACTGTCTATAAAGGTGTTGTGTCTACTGTCTATAAAGGTGTTGGGTCTACTGTCTATAAAGGTGTTGTGTCTACTGTCTATAAAGGTGTTGTGTCTACTGTCTATAAAGGTGTTGTGTCTACTGTCTATAAAGGTGTTGTGTCTACTGTCTATAAAGGTGTTGGGTCTACTGTCTATAAAGGTGTTGTGTCTACTGTCTATAAAGGTGTTGTGTCTACTGTCTATAAAGGTGTTGTGTCTACTGTCTATAAAGGTGTTGTGTCTACTGTCTATAAAGGTGTTGGGTCTACTGTCTATAAAGGTGTTGTGTCTACTGTCTATAAAGGTGTTGTGTCTACTGTCTATAAAGGTGTTGGGTCTACTGTCTGGCCTTTGTTGGTCATAATAATCATCTCATCCAGCTGATGACAAACAGTGGCACGAACAGCTAGCAGCATAGTCTGAAGCTCTTCCAACCTTATCTGCACAACCAGGTAACATACAGGCCTGTAGAACCACATACAGCACAACAGAACCATACAGGCCTGTAGAACCACATACAGCACAACAGAACCATACAGGCCTGTAGAAGCGCATACAGCACAACAGAACCATACACACAAACAATGAATCACCCAATAGGCAATATATGGCTATATACTGTAACTTGTCCAACCAGCATGGAGGGTTTAAAGGAAAGGGGTGTGACATTTTCCTAATTTTGTAGCAGAGCAAAAACAAAATGATGATGGCTGCGTTTTTTTACTTCATACTTTTACAGAGATTAAGATTCAGAAAACTGCTATTCTATAAAAAGATATATTTAAATGTTGGACACGCGAGTCATTTTTTTATTTTAAAATGTCACGTATGTGCTTTTTGCACCAAACCCTTATTCTAGTTAAGGTGCTGATCTGTGCGACAGTCTCTCCCACTGTCATTTGAAATAGCTGTATCGTTATGGCGATGGTGTACGGTTGTTGTTTCTTGTGTATTTATAAAGTAAATGAGGTATGCAAGGCGACATGGTACAGTACGTCCGGTATATGTCCTGTATACCGGACGTACTGTATATTGGTACTCACCAGCTCCTGGTTGGTGGAGTTGGAG
Source organism: Poromitra crassiceps (assembly GCF_964638095.1). Taxonomy (NCBI): domain Eukaryota; kingdom Metazoa; phylum Chordata; class Actinopteri; order Beryciformes; family Melamphaidae; genus Poromitra; species Poromitra crassiceps. The sequence continues at coordinate 7,713,250 of NC_139637.1, read as the reverse complement.
TCGTCCGCGGGGAAAGGGATGTAGATGGCTAAGGCCACACAGTTGGCAAATATAGACAACAGGATAAAGATATCAAAGGGTCTGGAGAGGAACAGACTGTTAAGGAACCCAGTTATCATCAAAGCAACATGTTTCAAAGTAAAATAACTGATCTGGTGCTAACCAGCTCTCAATATAACATGGTCATGTTCGTAAGCCTTCTAGCACGCATGGCTGGTTTGATTGATAGTGAGTGATTCATGATTCATGATTATGATTCATGAGATATTATATTATTATATATTATTATATATATATTTATAATATATATATAATATATATATTAATATATGTCCGACTCAATATATATATTATTAATATGATTATATTATATTCAGATATTCATCAGATATATATATATATGATATCATTATTATGATTATTATTCATGATTAAACTGGAAGCAAAACATGAAAGATGTTATGCAGCATCTGCATTTGGAAAGAAAAAAAATAAGTTTGCACTGAGAGGGGGTGAAAGCAGATTTGTCCAGATCTGGCAACCCTTTTTAGATCACCTCAATGAATGATACGCTTACCCCTCCCACAAACTAGTCTAGCTCAAATATGAGTCACAAAAATAAAATGGACCTATTTGACATCCTACCAAACACTTGTCCACATTTTTCTTTGATAAATGGAGAAAATAATCGACAGATTAATCGATTACGAAAGAAATCGTTATTTGCAGCCCTACTCTCACAGATGAAAAGGCTGCTTCCATTCCAACAGCACAGATTAGAGTAAATCAGTGTGATTTATCAAGTGATTCCTTCAGTCCATCCATTCACTAATCTACCCTCCGATCCATCCATTCAGCCATTTATCTATATCATAATCCATTCACACATCCCAACATGCAGTAATCCCAGCATGCAACAGGCTGCAGGATACTTCCACTCCACCAGGCTGATGGCGGCCCTGCGGATGGGGTTGTTGAGCGTGAGGCAGAACAAAGCTCTGGGCGGCCTGCTATTGGTCGATCCTCCCTGCTTCTTGCTCTTGGCGTACTGCTGCCTCTTCCTGTGTGACAGCGAGCCCACCGGGGGCGCCGCAGGGCCGGCCGACGCCGACGCCCGGCGAGGAGTCATTCCGTTCTTGGGGGCGTCGCCCTGGGCTTGGCGAGCGGCGTTAATGGCAGCGTGCCAGGAGAGAACCGGACTGATGGCGGAACCGCCGCCGCCGCCGCCGGGACCATGAGCGCCGGCGTTGGCCTCGAGGAGGCCCAAACCCGAGCCCACGGGCTTGCCGGTGCTGGACGGGGCCTGCGAGGATTCTGGTTGGTGGATCTGGTGCAGGTGGGTGTGGCTTTCTGACCGGAACGCCGAGGCGTCACCAGAGGGCGCGGCTCTTTTGCTGCTGGCATACTGCGCCCCTGGAAAGACAGAGCGGGAAACAGAATATTTATATTATTATATATTTATATTATTATAATATTTATCAATCAAGTGACTTCAATGTTCTGAGCACAACTTTTTGATTCGTGTGTAAAAAGGTGTGTTCCAATCAAACTTGTAAGTCCGGAATTCCCAGCTGCTAGTTCGGAAATACAATATCCATGCAACAGCTATATCCACAATGATTTTGCAACATTAGCTAGCTAGTTAGCATGGGCAATCAGCACCTTGCAACTTTTTAACTTTCAAAGTTATATGTTTAACCTTTTCCCACACAGATGTTTCATCGTTTTAAACCTCCTAAATATAAGGCGAAGAAGACCATGCAAGCATGTATGTTGATCCTGACAGGTAGGCTCATAAGAGAGGAGTGTTTTAATCTTGCCTAGTGCTTTTTTTTGGTATTTGCTGCAAAAACAATTGCATATTGGGACAACTAAGGTTGAAACTTGAACTTGAACTTGGGGATAATTATACACCGAGATGGGAGAGGATGAGATGAGATGAGGATGAGATGAGGATGAGAGAGAGGCAACAGGAGTTTAAACTGAGAAGAAAGTGAGAAGAGGCAAAAGAAGACGGGTTTGAAGGGAGAGAGAGAGCAGGACAGGGCGCATGAATGAGAGTGACAGAGAGAGAGAGAGAGAGACAGAGAGTCATTAAAATCAATGCGGCCGGCCAGTGAAAAGGACAGTAGTGCCCTTGACACAGTCTCTTCTGCTCACTGCGGCTCTACAGCAGCAGCGTCACATCAGAGCCCACTGTCACAGCCATGCAACATCTCCCATCTCCCAACAAGCCAAGCAACATCTCCCATCTCCCAACAAGCCAAGCAACATCTCCCATCTCCCAACAAGCCAAGCAACATCTAACATCTCCCAACAAGCCAAGCAACACCTCACATCTCCCAACAAGCCAAGCAACATCTCCCATCTCCCAACAAGCCAAGCAACATCTCCCAACAAGCCAAGCAACATCTCCCATCTCCCAACAAGCCAAACAACATGTCACATCTCCCAACAAGCCAAGCAACATCTCCCAACAAGCCAAGCAACATCTCCCATCTCCCAACAAGCCAAGCAACATGTCACATCTTCCAACAAGCCAAGCAACATCTCCCATCTCCCAACAAGCCAAGCAACATGTCACATCTTCCAACAAGCCAAGCAACATCTCCCATCTCCCAACAAGCCAAGCAACACCTCCCATCTCCCAACCAGCCAAGCAACACCTCCCACCTCCCAACAAGCCAAGCAACATCTCCCATCTCCCAACAAGCCAAGCAACATCTCCCATCTCCCAACAAGCCAAGCAACATCTCCCATCTCCCAACAAGCCAAGCAACATCTCCCAACAAGCCAAGCAACATCTTCCATCTCCCAACAAGCCAAGCAACATCTCCCATCTCCCAACAAGCCAAGCAACATCTCCCATCTCCCAACAAAAATACTTCTCAAACGCAGATCAAGAAGACCCGAAAGATACATGTATGCCAGCCATCCTCTAGGAGAATGCAGGTGGCTCGCCATGAGAAACAGATATCAGTGCATCATCCAATTCTCATCCTTGTTCAGTGAGAGAGAGTCTTGATGCAAAGTTTATATCTAAATGCCACCTAATATAGGAGAAGATGTAAATATTAAGAATGATTTTGTTAATTTTGTCTGCCCATCCTCCCAATGTCTTATATTGTTGTATATTGACTTCAATTATATTGAATGTATTGAATTGCTTTCATATGCTATGCTAATATTACATGTTATTGTTTATGTGCAAAATATGTAGACTTGTCTGTCTATTATCCATATTATTATCCTGTATCCTTTGCAAATGTATTGGCAACATGAATCCTTCACAATAAAGATCTGATCTGAATTTGATTAAATTTGGGAAAGAGGGGGAGAGAGAGAGAGAGAGAGAGGGGGGAGAGAGAGATGCAGCCCCTGCTCAACCAGTCTCTCACAGTCACAGAGGAGATGAGGAGCTATTATAACCAGAAAACCATTCCTTTGGTAGCTCATGAAAACACATGATGAAGAAGAAGTGGTACAAGGAAGAATAGATGCCTGTTGGTGCACAAAAGTCAAGCCATCCTGCAGCCAGATACCCTGAAGTTAATTGAAATAGACTTAAGACTGAGGTTGTTGATGTAGCCTAAAGTAAACCATGGTGAAATGTGGCTAGAAAAAAAGTATTAGGCCTGTCACCTCCCTTCAATTCCCCCCTTTTAATCTTCATAAGGAGGGTGCACTTATTTTGTGGACAACATCTCTCTCCTCATCCGCCCTTTAGTCTGATGATGAGATGACAACATCATCCTAAGTGCAATGACCGGCGGTAACCATTCCGGTAGCCTACTTACAATGATGATGATCACATCAGCCCGTTTCACAATTATGGGATGTGAAGCTTTTGGCTGCAAATCTGCAGCAACAATTATCCCAGTAACTGATAGCTGCTGCAGAACATCTGTTGACACGACGCTCACCTTTTGTATTTAGGCTTTTCGAAATAGTTCATCACTCATTTAACCAGTTTAACTAAACATTACATTATACATACATTATAGACATATGTAGACATTATAACTGCAGCAAGAAGCTTATTAAGGCGATCTAGTAGCCTACATGAAAAGTTGGGCAAGTGTCGCTCAGTTCATCTGTAATTAAAGCGCACAGACTCGCAGACGCAGCATCCCGCATCCTGCTGTCTAATGGCCACAATGGTTTTAGGTTACAGCGATGAAAGCCGTTTCTGAGAAATTAGCCTCAACTCATTTCCCAACGGATTTGATCAGAACAGCTGCCAGCCATGTCGCCAGGCATCTTCAACAAGCGCTCAAACTCATTCTGTGCACTGAGAGAAAGAAAGAACGAAAGAAAACGAATTGAGGCAGAGGCTATATGCAACCCCAAAATAAGCACCCAATAATAACGCTCTCCAACTGATGTAATTGTTTAATTTATATATTTATGTAGGCTATTTTATTATTAATAATATAGTTTACCTTCAGACTGTTCATCTGCTCCTTGCATCCTCGTATCCACATTGAAAAATCCGTTTTAAATCCAACTCATGGTCGGAAAAACAACACGAACAAAAACAGATCTCGACGTTCAACGGGCGCAGGTCGATCGAGCTGCTAACCTGAATTAGAAACTGTTGCGCCGCGGACGCAATCCCTGCGAGAAGCGCCGAACATCTCCGCCACATCCGGGTCTCTGCCTGCACATTCACGGCAAGTGGACGCGCTGACAGCAGCAGTCAATCCACTGCTGTCAATTAATGATGTCTCCGGCTGCCTGGATAGAGATGAGCCTCGATAGAAACAAGTTGGAGGGTAGGAGGACAGCCTACTCTACTGGATGGGACTCGCGTAGAGACTGGACAGACGCGTGACGCCTATATTATTAGCCTAAAATAAATATGATTCAAATAACTTGCTGAATTCTCTCTCTCTCTCTCTCTCTCTCCTCGAACCTCTTCCTCTCTCTCTTCTTGTTCTTGGTCTATGATGAGGCAACGATTTTTACGTCAAAAGAACTGGGGGGGGGGGGGCTGATATTATATAGCCTACAGTCAATGTAAGTCAACTTACACATTTGTTGGATTGTATTGTATTGTACTGCAATATGCTATGTTATATATAACACTATACTGTACTAACTCATGAACTTCTAAAAAATGTTTGATTTGTAATAGAGTGAGGTGATTCACTCTCTTTTTGTCTTTGTTGTTATAATTATCAGCAATGTTACTGTATTATGTTTTCGTTTTTATGTTAGGCTATATGTTTGGACCCCAGGAAGAGTAGTCTCACCTTGGTGCAGACTAATGGGGATCTACAATAAACAATAAAAAATGGGGGGAATATATATCTGAATAGAAGCCCTCATTTTTTACCTCCTGGTCAGAGATGCTGCAGGTGAAATATGCATCCAGTAATCAGTGGTGTTCATCAGAAAGTTGTGGAAGAATTGTTAGGTTTATTGGAGGATGGCAGTAGCCGGCTATATATATCTATCACACTTTCCTCTATGAGTCACCATTCAACAATCAATGTCCTGCCTTCTTCTTAAAGGCAGCTATTTGAAGTGACTTGCAGCTACTTACCCTGCAGGGGTCTTGACTTTATAGGCCTAATAAACGGCATGCTGTCACCTGGCTCTCTTCTCGGGCCTCATAGCGCCGTTTCTTGTCCTCCTTTCAAACGAGTCGAATTGAAATGATTTGGCGGAGGCTGTGTTGAGAGGTTACCAGAGGATTACCTGTGCCTAGAGAGGATAAGCGTTTCACAGTAGCAGGTAATCCTCCAATTATAATCCCTGGCTGCTCCAATGTTCCCTCGACAGAGGCAGGTGAGGCAGGCAGCTGCAGCTCAACTGGTCTGGCTCAATTCAACCCCCATAACTGACCAGAGAAATTAGCGTTTATTAATAATAATGAATTATTCGTGCTCCAAATGATTCTCTACAAATGTAGCCTGCCTATACAGGCTACAGCAGTGGTTCCCAACAAATTGGGATAAAATAATTGTCATATAAATGACACGTTCAGAAATCTGACGAATCCACTTACAAAGAGCTCACTATTATAGACACTGTCGAGTCTATAATGTTTATGTTGTTATGCATGTGATGTTCTCATGTTGTTCCACCAGACGGCGCTCTCGGTTTGTTGTTGGGATATCACTGCCCTGTCTTCTTCGTGGGTAGCGAGTTCGGAAGGAGACCGGAAGAATCATCCCACATTTCGTAAAATGTTTATAAAAATAGTCTTACTGGTTCAAAGCAAACGGTGATGCAGATATATTTAGAATCGCATAACATTTCACTGGGACCAAAACGTAAAAAAAATGCGGGTTTAAGAAAATATTTTTTCGGTGTTGTTGTTTTTCAGTTTTGGTCCGAGTGAAATGTTCTATGGTCTCTCCCGATTATAGCGTTAGCTGAACCGTTTAGTTCGACGAAGTACAACTATTTTATAAGCATTTTACGAAATGTCTATGGGGAAATAAATTGCGGATGAAAATCGCTGGTACCTACCTGAAGCAGGAAGTGACGTTCCACTTTGCCTCTCTCTCTCAAATTCATTGATACCCGGACAGTATCACTGCGCCACCTTGTGGGGGTTATTTAACACATAGGCTCGCTCGTCTAATTTAAAAATACCTGTGTATTATTATTCCCCTCATATTTCTATTAATGCGTCTATGGAAATCATAGCGCCGTAGTTTTTCTTGTGCTTCACTCTTTTTTTAGTAACCTATAGTCTACTCTACGCAGCAGATTTGGATTCATATCCGCGGAATAAATAAACTATTGGGAACCTTTCTGACAGACGTGTTTTCCGGGGACAGTGGAAAATAAGTGTCCGCAGAAATCGGTCCGTGCGGGAGCAACAACAATCACATCCAAGATGGAGACCGCTAAAGCTGGACACCTCATGAGCTTAGCTGCTCTACAGAGACAAGACCCGTATATAAACAAACTACTTGATGTTACCGGGCAGGTAGCACTGTACAACTTCAACTCCAAAGCGAATGAATGGGTAAGGCTGCCAAAAAATCCACCCGTTTCGTGTTGTATAGCCGTCGAAACTATCTAGCTAACGCTAAGTGCCCTTGTAGCATGCTAATGCTAGCACCTCGCTAACAACAACAAGACAGGACTACCCCTAGCCTCAACGCGAGACTCTTCAGTCACTGAACAGTCTCGCGTTGAGGCTAGACTACCATGTGTTCAATGAATGAAGTAGCGTTACATCGATAGTACCAAAGACGTCATCAAACACGCTATTTTTGACACAAGTGTTTTTGTTTGTGTACGTCATAACGTTACGTTGCTAATAACAGTCAACGCAACGTTAGCTTGTTTACTTATGTTCAGCCCGTCGTTGTTATGTTTTCTGCTGTGTGTGCATCTATTGACTGATATTTTTCATTTCAGGAGAAGACCGAAATCGAGGGCACCTTATTTGTTTATGCCAGGTAGGTACTTACGGCAGTGACCCTTCAACGAAGCTAAATCAAGTTATAACGTTAACATTTCTATATATTATATATATAGACGGTTTTCACCAGCTGCAACCCCACAGCACTTCCTTTTTCTCAGCTTCTTCTTCTGTGTTTCATGGTGGTTGGCATCCTTAACACATTGAGTGCCAGCCATTTTTTCATCCTGTAGGTAAGATGTGCCAGTTTTTTTTTTTGAGGATTCTGGCTCATTTTACAAGAGCCGAGGATTATTTTCTGTTAAGAATTCATGAACACCAATCATCTAAAAATAACTAATAGAATGTGTGCTTTCTCTGTCTAAAAGAGTTAGTTTGCAGAGTTAGTAGTTATGTAGATATTAGCCGTTGAGTACAGCATGGTTTCAGAGATTTTCAGAGAGTTTGGAGATAAATGGATTTTTAGAACCACCTCACGTGCCTGTGATTATGGGTGCCCTTGTCTCCCACTCTTGCCCTTGTCTCTCTCTCTCTCTCTCTCTCTCTCCTCTCTCTCTCTCTCTCTCCTCTCTCTCTCTCTCGAGAGAGAGAGAGAGAGAGGAGAGAGAGAGAGGGAGAGAGCGAGAGGGAGAGTTGCTTCAACTCCTCCCTCCGTGGGCGTTCTTCTTGGCTGCAGCGGCCGTCACAAGCTTGTCACCAGTCTGACAGTGCTTTGCTGCTGTCCTGTGCCTGTGGCTGCGCGGCCGCTGTTTGAGGAAGTCGGGATGGACTCGCTCGCTTCTTGGAGTTTTGGTTGAGAGAAGCTTTTGCGATTCTGGTCATATTTATGCTGCGTGTTTCAAAGTGTGTTCCACCTGTAATCTATTATGTAAATTTGCAATCCCGCATCGCCAGCAATCAGCGCGAAAACGAAAGCGTTTTCCCCCATCCATTTTCATGAGAATGGCTGGGGTGAGAATGGCGTGACAAGTTAAAAAAATGCTTGCCTTCCTCTAGTCAGGAGAGCACTGTCGCCACTTAGTGGTCGGTAAAATAGATTATACACATTCTCTTGCTCCAATAGTGATCTCGAAGATGTAAAAGTTGTTGATTGATGTCCCACCGTCAAAAAAAAAAAATGTTTATGTAAGACGAGATATCTCGGCTCTGGCACTTAACGTGTTAAATGTTGCATTACCTGAATTGTATCAGCTTCACAGCTAACTATTTACATTGTCCACTTTCTCAGCTGTTAAGGGGAAAACACTGACAAAGCTTACATTTCTATTTGTTTATTTTTGCTATAAGTTTAAATGTAAAGATAGGCCTATGCGTGCAATAACGTACTGATAGTCACTAGTCAGCCTACTCTGTAACATGTAGCTTTTATTAGCCTCTCAGGCTAGCTCCGGACCAGACAACAACACTTCCTACTACCCAGCGTTTGCACGTCTTTCTGACAGGGGTGGTTGTTATGGCAACTATCAACAACAACTACTACTACTACATACTACAAGACATAAAGACTGAAATAGGCTACGTTGTTACTGTGTCTGTCGGAGACACGGCCTAACGTTAACATTTAATATGAGCCGAATATCAGCCTGGCATCAGCTATGTATACAGGAAGTAAACCGGATATTCGGCTGGGTTGTGACGGTTGTTATTGTTGTCAAGTTAAAACCGTCTATATAGTTCAGAGAATCCCTGATGCCAAGTCAGCAAAGACGTCGTGTGAGCTTTTTTAAGTGGAAAGAGATGAAGCAGAGGAGAGTACAGGGAAAGAATACAGCATGGAGACAAGACAGAAGAGGGCGCCACCTAAACAAAGGCTAAGGACACTGAGAGACGGAGACAGTAAAGAAAATCCCTGCAATTGGAGGAGAGTGACAAAATGCAATCTGTGGTAAGAATAGGACACCTTATGTGGACAAGTAGTATTCCCCCTCCCCCCAAAGTGTATAAATCCCCCCGACGCCACCCCATCCCCCACCCCCATGTGAAGCTTTGAACGGGGGACCTCCCTGAATTTCAGCCACTGAACTCTGGATTGGTTTAGAATTCACAGGTGCTGTTTTGGGCAGTAGAAAGAGCTCATCAAGAGCTTTCATGCTGTATATAACTCATTTTCGCCCAAAATCCTCTGATTCACACCCCTCTGATTCTCACCCCTCTGATTCTCACCCCTCTGATTCTCACCCCTCAATGTAATCTTTGTCATTTTAGGTCTGCCTCCCCTCACCATGGCTTCACCATCATGAACCGATTGAGCACGGAGAACCTGGTGGAGCCCATCAACAAAGACCTGGAGTTCCAGCTGCAGGATCCCTTCCTGCTCTACAGGAACGCCAACTGTGAGTAACTTGTAGAATAGATCAAACAGTAGATGTCAAACAGACTCGAGTGTGGACACACACATATCCGTGTGCCGACGGGGATTGAAATCGGGTGTACTCGGATGTTGTTTTCTGATGTCTCAGACACAATATCTTTAGTATTTTGGTGTTTTTATAAAAGTAAAATCCATTGAAATCTGCCTCTAGTAGCCATGCTTATCCCCCCTCAGTTATTTAGGTTTTGGTGCTTCTTACAGCTGATTATATTTGGTTTGTTTTTCTTTGTGTGTGTGGCAGATATGAAATATGCATCTGTTGTGTAGATCAGGAATCAAAAAGTTGAGACAGCTACCCTAAAGTGTGATTAAGTACAGCAGGCAGCTTCCTCCCACAACACCAAGTCGAGGTTCTGCCAGAAGTAACATAGAGCTTTCTAGTCCCTACTGGAATACAAGCTATGAATCTTTTCTATAGTGTATAACCAGAACCGCCGAATGGGTGAATTTTAGAAGAGACGGTTTCCACAGGCCACACATGATACACTATCCTCTCTCTCTCTATCTCTCTCTCTCTCTCTCTCTCTCTCTCTCTCTCTCTCTCTCTCTCTCTCTCTCTCTCTGTCTCTCAAACACACACAGCACACACCCACGAAGCTACGTGGACCTCTGAAAGCAAGCACTGAGCAGATGCCTTCAAAAGGGTTGAAGTTCACCATCACACACACACACACACACACACGCTGTTGTCACACACACACACACACACACACACACACACACACACACACACACACACACACACACACTGTTGTCACACACACACACACACACACACACACACACACACACACACACACACACACACTGTTGTCACACACACACACACACACACACACACACACACACACACTCTTGTCACACACCACAGTACCTCTGAAAACGCTGAACAGACACCTCCTCAGGGTCCTCTGAAACACTTCTCTGCCCTTTTGCCTGAAGTCATTTTGGGGTGGTGGAGTCAAATGGAGCAAGAAGACTTCTTCTGAATAGTCTCTTCCACCCATGACCTCATGCAGGCCAACCAGAGTCCAGCAGATTCAGCTTGGTTTGGCCCAAGTTTGGCTCATTCTGCACTGGGGCGAAAAGGGTTTAAACCAAGTGTCAGAGGGGGGGAAAACTGTCAGTATTGATTGCAGAGTCCAACCACCTCTTGAGCAGTTCACGAGAAGAGTTTGACAATAGGAGGAGTAGTTTGTTCCCTCAGTAAGGAGAGCTGAAGTTCCTCAGATCTTCAGGAAGTAGTTGACAGCGCTGCCGCCCAGGTGATCGATCAGCAGTCTGAACAGCACTTTGATCAAGGCAGGGAATAAAGAATAACGGGATTGCTTTCCCAGTTGTTTGCTAATCAATAAGAAGAGCGTGGCGAGGCACAGTGTCAGAGTAGACGGCTCCCCCGCTGGAGATGGTTTGCACAGCAGTCTGGCTGGTATGGTAGGCATGATGGACTTCCTCATCGGTGCCCAGGCCGGCTTCGTTTTTCTGCTCTCCCGCAGCCTCAGTTCAGTCCGAAAGCGGGTGTCATTTTAATGACTCTGTCTGGTTTGACTTACAGGCTGATAAAACGGGTACAACAGCCAATCAGACAATGCTAGACGATATTCTTCAAGTTGTGTTAGAGGTGTATCGTAGTATTGGCAGTGTCCTGATAATCCCCTCCTCAGAAAGATTGCTGCTATAGTTTCTCTCCGATGGTGCCGCTCCTGGTTTTGATTCCAGCTGTTGGTTTTGATTGCCCGTCTAGTTCCGTCGCTTGAGTTTTCCTCATTTCGTTTCTGCTCTTTTCGACGACACAGTCCTGCAGCTTACTGGCTAAGCCTCCTTTGCTGCTCAGAAGTTGCTTTGTCAGTGTGGAAGAGGCTGCCTGTGTGTTGCTGCTGTTAAGGTGTGGTCCTCCCAGACTGCTGGTCCTCTGAGAGAGCGCTGTGTCTTCTAGTTAGTCCTCAGACTCCTCCCCCTACTCTGACCTAGGATGAGAGGAGGAGGGAAGGAAGGAAGGAGAGAGGGAGCAGGTTAGAAGTGATAGAAGAGTAGAAAGGTCTGGATATAATATAAATGTATAAACTACTTAGGATAGGAACATTAACAATAGACTTGTATAAGATCATTGCTCAGGTGATCTGACAGTAAAAATACCGATGTAGTCTGAAATACTAGCATTACTTTAAACACTTTTTGATAGGTTCTGTGGTTAGTAACGGTGTCCAACTTTAAAACTTGGGCCAACTGAAATTCATTGTCTACATTGAAATATTAATTTTGCTGGCTAAAAGCACTGTTGCAAACGCTGCACACACAAACACGTGTTTACAGGCCTCCAGGTGCCCCTGGGTAGATGCAGCAGGGAGGCAAACACTCAGGTTGCTCGGTTACCCCAGCCTCTTGAGGGACCTTGAACGCATCACAACATGTATGTAATGCTGTTATTGTCGCAAACGATGGTGTTTTATTGAAACGTGCCGGCACATAGTGAGATCATTTTGATTCTCAAATCATTGCGTTTGTGTTTCCAACAAGTGGTCAGTTTACTTTGGCAGCAGTGGAAGGGATGGGGATTATTGATGACTTGTTACTGAGCCCATGAACTCATATTTTTCAGGCACTTTAGTCTCTCAGTCTAGTTTAAACTAATCCACTCTCCATTCAGTTTGTCACACAAAACACAAGATGCACTCTGTCGCCGTTGCAATGAATTATGGGCATTGTAGTCCATTAACATGCTTTTGGTGCTTGGCACCTAAATCAGTGCGTATATCACCAGCTTCATGCATTGTGGCACCCCAAAACAAAACAATCTTTAGTGGGCTGTATAAATAATCATAATTAAAAATGATAATTTAAAGCCTGATCATGTGATCACAGTATTTTGTCTTTGTGGGTTTTCTTACAGTGGGCATCTACAGTATCTGGTTTTATGACAAGAAGGATTGCCAGCGCATCGCTCAGTTGATGCTCAAGTAAGTGGGTCTGTATATTTCTGTTCAGATCAGATAGGGTTCTGTTCAGATAAGATAGGATTCTGTTCAGATAAGATAGGGTTCTGTTCAGATAAGATAGGGTTCTGTTCAGATAAGATAGGATTCTGTTCAGATAAGATAGGGTTCTGTTCAGATCAGATAGGGTTCTGTTCAGATAAGATAGGGTTCTGTTCAGATCAGATAGGGTTCTGTTCAGATCAGATAGGGTTGCCCTCTATCTGAGGTTGTCCTCGAGTGCCCACCGCCCGGGTGGGGTCGTCAAAAAGGGCCTTTCTGTGTGGAGTTTGCATGTTCTCCCCGTGCCTCCCGGGGGTTTCCTTCATATAGGAACCCCCTTCACCAAAAACATGCAATATCCTGGTTGCTGATGTGGTTCCTCCTCTGGTCGTTAAGGGCGCCTGTTCAGAGGGAGGGGAACTGGTTGGAATAGCGTGATCCTCCCACGTGCTATGTCCTACCGGTGAAGCGTCCCCTGTCGGGTGAAAAGAAGCGGCTGGCTAACTGCCCATGTCTCGGAGGAAGCATGGAGCCGGTTTCGGCTCTCCCCAGATCGGCAGAGGGTGGAGTAGCAACCAGGATAAATAAATTAGATTTGCACTAATGGGGGATAAAAATGGGATAAAAAAACGGGGGGGGGGGAAGAAAAAAGATAGGATTCTACTTTAACACATGAATGTACGGGTGAGTTGTATAAAAATACCCATACAGTTGTCATGAAAGGTGAAATTAGCTATACAGACCAAGACCATTTTTTTATCCAGGCTGTAAACATGTTTATTTACGCTGTAAAGACAGGCATTTTAACATGGGGGTGAATGGGGATTGACTCACTCTTGCAGCCAGCCTCAAGTGGCCATTTGAGGAGCTGTAGTTTTCAGTACTTTGCATTGGCGTCAATGCGACCAAGAAAGCCTGCCCACTCTGTATGACCCCCACCTGCTCACTAACATGGTATGACCCCCCACCTGCTCACTAACATGGTATGACCCCCCACCTGCTCACTGACATGGTATGACCCCCCACCTGCTCACTGACATGGTATGACCCCCCACCTGCTCACTAACATGGTATGACCCCCCCACCTGCTCACTGACATGGTATGACCCCCCCACCTGCTCACTGACATGGTATGACCCCCCCACCTGCTCACTGACATGGTATGACCCCCCACCTGCTCACTAACATGGTATGACCCCCCACCTGCTCACTGACATGGGATGACCCCCCACCTGCTCACTGACATGGTATGACCCCCCCACCTGCTCACTGACATGGTATGACCCCCCACCTGCTCACTGACATGGTATGACCCCCCACCTGCTCACTGACATGGTATGACCCCCCCACCTGCTCACTGACATGGTATGACCCCCCACCTGCTCACTAACATGGTATGACCCCCCACCTGCTCACTGACATGGTATGACCCCCCACCTGCTCACTGACATGGTATGACCCCCCACCTGCTCACTGACATGGGATGACCCCCCACCTGCTCACTGACATGGTATGACCCCCACCTGCTCACTGACATGGTATGACCCCCCACCTGCTCACTGACATGGGATGGGAACTACTTCCTCTCCCCAGGATTGTGAAACAGGAAGCAGACCATGCCCAGAGGGAATCTCCAGAGAGGCGGGCAGCGTCAGGGAGGACCAATGGGGTCGCAGAGCCACGCCCCATCGACATCCTGGAACTCCTCAGCAAAGCCAAGGAGGAATACCACAGAGTAAGAAGGCCACACACACACACACTGTCATATTGTCCAGTTGTCGTCTTTTTCTTCTTCTGTTATTTCTTCTTTGGGACCAACACAGCAGAATCTAAGGCTTTGGATCAACTCATGTATCAAAGCTGAGGGTTTAGATCATATATAAAGTGTGAGCAAACACACAGCATCTGTGGCCCCCACACACCCAGACAGCAACCAGACAGCACCCCATGAGGCAACAGAGGGAAGAGTAGATTTTATTCTTATGATGTTGCATACAGTACCTCCCACTCACTGACTGAAATACGTGCACATTCATGGATCTGACTCAAACGCACAGACATGTCTTACTCTGAGATTAGAGCTGATTAAATCCTGGATTATTCCATGTGTGTGTGTGTGCGTGCGCGCGCGTGCGTGCGTGCGTCTTACTTCATTCCATTTCCAATTGCCTAACTCCTGCTGTTCATCAAACGTTCCATCCTTCTAAATCAGAGGTTCTCAAATGTTTTTCTGACAAGGACAAGATAGAAAATATAGCGGGGACCCCCTCATTCTGATTTGTGATTTTGGGCTAAGCTTAATTGTTTCCACGGTAACGTGCTTGACTTTTAAATTGATAGGTTTGTTAGATTAGAATGTAATCCATGAACCATTTTAGATTTAAAGCATACAATATTTTTGTTGAACTATGAAGCTTTTGCAAAAAACAACACGTTTTTATTTGTATTTTCCTGAAAACTTTTCACGGACCCCCTGGCAAAGTGCCACGGACCCCCATTTTTCTAAATCATTCACTGTCATGCTGTGTTGGATTGGGACTATTCTTGAAACATAGAAAGTAATATTTGCGGTGTGTGTGTGTCTGTGTGTGTGTGTGTGTGTCATTCAGAGTCAGACAGGAGACACGGATGCGTCGGCTTCTATGGAGCAGAGTATGAAACCGGCTGTCAACGCTACTGAGCATGCTCACAGCACACCACAGCCTGAGCAGGTACACACACACACACACACACACACACGCACACACACACACTTTAAAGTCCTCTATAGACCAGACCAGCACACCCGGGTAATTTGCAAAACTTGAAGGCCGCGCCCCTTTTTAGGGGATAACACAAGCCACTCGCGTTGACTTCAATGTAAAATAGCAGTACCCAAAACATCTGTAGAAAAATAACAGAATTAATTTCCTTTATAAATGACCCAAAGACACCATGACATGACAATATATTTCAACTCGGCCGGGCCATAGAATGCGCAAGATACATCGACACGAGGTACTTGCCTTATATGAACGCTGTATCCAGTTTCCACCAGGTTACATGCATCGTCCACATTGACGGTGTCACGCCTACCCTATCGCAGACCAGTTTTTTGTTTTTTTTTATTGTTAGTGAAACTATAACAACACAGCAACTCTTCGGCATATCTCTATCAAATTAAACCGTTTTAAATAGTTTGTTTGAAGTGGTTTCGGCTTCTTGTACCGTCGTTTACTATGGTGGGTTTCCCCTAAAAAGGGGCGCGGCCTTGGAGCTGGACCCTTGAAGACGCGACGCAGTTCTGGTCTATGTTCTTCAGAGCCTTCAGACACACATTTGACTTTAAGACATCAAAGAACACACAAACTACAAAACAGGGATGACAACGTAACATCTCAACATACAGGTAACTAGGCACAGCAGCAGGTTAGCATCAGGATCATGATGCAGTATCTTCAGTATTACAACGCCAGTTCATTCATCTGATTCATACTCGATATATTTCCCTGACAGCATCCCTGCTATCAGTTTCTCACAGGTGTGCTCTTTTCCCCAGCAGACTTCTCATACAGGTGTGAAGCAGATCACCGTTGAGGAGCTGTTTGGTTCTTCCTTCCCTAAGGACCCCTCTCTGCCCGCCATGCCCACTCCGAGCACCACAGCACAGCCGCACCAGAGCCAGCCTTATCCCCCTCCAGCCCACCTGGACCCTCTCCTCCCTCCCCACCTCACGGCACCAGACCCCGGGGCCAACCAGCGCCACCTAGCCCCCGGCCTGCTGCCACCGCAGGTCTCCTACGCACTCCACCCCAGCCCCGTTTTCCAGTCAGTCGGCCCCAGGCCAGAGCCGCATCCACGGTGCTCCGTCTCCCCGCTCATGGTGCCTCTGGGTGGGTCAGAAACTCGCGCTGCGCCCCCTGGTCCCGGGCCACCGTCGTCGACCCCGGCGGCCTACGTGGGACAGGAGATACTCGGCGCGCTCAAACCGGCCGTGAACTCGGACATCCACAGGCCCATGCTCGCGCCCAACTTCCTGCCCAGCACATTGGTCCCGCCCCAGAGCTTCCAGGAGCCAATGGGGAAGGCCCTTCTCCAACAGGGAAAGGAGGTGGATGTGTTTTCTCAGGCCCAGAACCTGATCAAACCAATCCCTGTGAGTTTTGTTTTGTTCTCATGTATGTCTTTCCCCTTCTCTCTGAAGAAGATCAAAAAAAAGACACGCACATCCAAAAACCCACTGGGTTGGGTGCTGGATCAAAAAAATACCTGACAATGAAAAGAAGTCAGATCCGCACAGCTTTTATTTGGTTTCCCCTTCTCTCTCCCATTGTCTCTACCTTCCTTTTCTCAGGCTCTTCCCATGAATCCAGGTCTTGTTCCTGGGGTGGGTCCAGGTCTTTCTGTGCTTCTGTCCCCCAGCGCCTTCCAGCATTCTGTGAACAAGTCGGCAGTAGCAGCGTCAGTGGTCCATCCAGCCCCCTGCGACCTCTCATCCAGTTCTTCAGGTGGTGTTGAGCCCCCGCAAACAGCCTGCAGCAAGACGCAGCTACAGGACACTCTAATACACCTCATTAAGGTACACACTAGGGTTGTCAAAAGTATCGAAAGTATCAATACTGAACATTTGAATCGGATACAGTACTCATTTGCAACAGTTTCAATACCATCAGTGATTTCTTTTAATGAAAAATCTGTTTTTTCCCTCCCTATCATTGGTGGGTATCTGTTGCTTCAACAAGCTAAAGGTGTTCTGATGGCTAGAGCAGAGCTAATCTGCTGTCTAAATTCTAAGTTTTATCAGGCTTAGATTATGGAGAAGTGTCCGTCTGTCCGTTCATCTGTCTAACTTTATTTTTATGCTTCTTGATGTGTCATCATCCCCACTTTCCGTGGTATTGAAAATGGTATCGAGTATCGATATTTTCCTGGGTATTGGTAGAAATAATAGTATCGTGACATCCCTAGTACACACACCCACATCGTAAGGGATACAGCAAGCGGGTCATTATTGCTAAATAAGTTCTGATCAAGGGCTCGGCTGACTGTCCATTATCCCACTCATCACACGGCTACATACAAAAGTACTCCTGGGGCCGGTTGCACCAACTGGTCTTACACTGATCTTAAGCTAAGTTGGTCGTAACTTTACGACCTAACAGCTACGCCGGTTGCACCAAGACGGCTTAAGCCTTCTTTTCACTACGACCAGGCGTAACTCCTACGCCTGGTCAGGAGGAGGCGTAGAGCCTGCCTGTCTCCGCGGAGACCTTTTTGAGTCCTTACCGTCATCGTCGTAACACAGCCAGTTCTCCGTCTTTGAAAGCATGATGTTAGATTATAACTAACTAGTTGTGTGGCTTAGCCTTCCCAAATGTTGCCGTTAATTTTTTTAGAATTTAATACATAGAATTGGGAACGTTACATTCAATTTCATTCATTCAGACTGTCTGTCGGGCTCAATCGCCGCCATTTTTCCCCCGGAGTGAGGGAGGGTGGGAGGAGTGTAGTGTAGTGACGCACATACAGTAGTGGCCACTGTAAAAAAAAACAAAGCAAGTTATTTTCGCGGGGGTCAGTGAAATAGCAGGGCGCGAGGCACATTTGTGGGCCAATCAGAGGGCATTCCCCGACAATTCACATGGACGCGCATTGCTACGACCAGCGTAGTTAAGACCAGGCGTAAGCCGTGTTGGTGCAACAGGCGTAAATCCACTCTAAAGACTGGTCTTAACCTAGATCAGGGGTGTCAGACTCATATTAGGTAGAGGGCCGGATTTGTTCAACTGAGACCTCATGGGGGCCGGATTTTTTTTTTTACTCAAATCAATTTGACTCATTTACCCATTTACTTCACAAAAGAAATACTGCTCTTTCCATTTCTCTTGAAACTGCCTGCATTCCGTGTCAACCTTTCTCTTTTTCGACAGCATCTTGTTGATTCCTTTGTTTTTTGGTAGGTAGCTGAATGCGCGATTCAATTCCAGCGTGGCATCATGGCGGCTTTGTTTACACCTGATGACCTGCTGACATACTTCCTTGTAGTGCAGGTTAATTAACTTATGAATGAACTCTTAGCTTGCTTATTAGCCAAACGTAGTTCATGATAATGGGGTGCAAATTTAGTAATAATAATTATTATTTAATTTAATTTTTTTTTTTTTTAATATTCCAAAACATCTCGTGGGCCGGATGAAACCTGCCCGTGGGCCGGATCCGGCCCACGGGCCGTATCTTTGACATCCCTGACCTAGACCGATGTAGGAGTTACGACCAGGCATAGTTAAGACCACTTGGTGCAACCGGCCCCAGAGCTGGAACCATGGAAACCTCTGTAGGTACCATCTATGGGCTATGCTGAAACTGAACTGTAATCATAGCAACGCAAACACACAAACACAAGATTGCTGTTCATCGTCTCGGCAGCAATCAAAAGTTTTGTGCTCCATCATAGAGAAATCTATGACAAGTTTCTCATCCTAGTATAGTGACTGTCAGCCATAGAGCCAAGGAGGGTTTTTTCCACACAACGTGACCAGACTTCTTGACTGAGGAGTGATGTGATGGTTACATGTCAAACAGCGGTCTGTTACTCCGCAGTAACAGACCTCGTAATGCCTTCATTTGCCAATCGTAATTGAGTATTCAGTGACGCTGTCTAAAAACAGTTTAATTTACATTGTAGTTTCATGCAAAAACATTCTGTGAAAAGGCTGTCAATTGAATGAAAAATCATTTTAAAGATCAAGTCTGCACACACTCACATGAACTATTTCTGTGCTTCGTTCTCTACCTCTTGCTGTCCAGAATGACCCAGGCTTCCTCAGTGCCATCCATGACGCTTACCTGCAGAGCCTGTCCCAGGACTTCAGCAACATCAAGCTATAGCCCTGCTTCAGCCGTCAACCACTGTCATCTACAATACGACCCGGAACAAGACTCCGATCACGACCCGGAACAAGACTCCCCGATCACGACCCGGAACAAGACTCCGATCACGACCCGGAACAAGACTCCCCGATCACGACCCGGAACAAGACTCCGATCACGACCCGGAACAAGACCCCAATCACGACCCGGAACAAGACTCCCCAATCACGACCAGGAACAAGACCCTGATCACGACCCGGAACAAGACCCCAATCACGACCCGGAACAAGACCCCGATCACCACCCGGAACAAGACCCTGATCACGACCTGGAACAAGACTCCGATCACGACCCGGAACAAGACCCCGATCACCACCCGGAACAAGAGCTGCAGCACCACAGCCCATCAGCCTGGGACCCAATGAATGAACAGCAGACTCAGGCTCAGGAAAACACACCAATACTCTGGTTGTGTGCTGGCCTAACCCCAGAAACAAGCCGATGGTTTACCTTGTGTCCTCCTGACACACAGTTAAACACTGCCCCCTACCTACCGCATACTTTCCAACCATGTCAGCAGCAGCTAAGAGCTAAGAAGTCCGACTGGTAACTCTTTAGGACTTCTAACATTGGGAAGACGAGACTGAAGAGACCCAGAAGTTCAAGTGCATCCAGCAGCTCTTTGACATGCTGTACAGCACAACTCTGCAAAACCCATGTCTTCTTCTTCAGTGCGTTCTAAGGCTTGACATAGCATCTCCCTGCCATTTAACCCAACCTCACATCTGTTTGCTTGTTGAGTCTTGACTCTATGTGCTGACTAATCACTTTAACCTGGCCTACAAGTATCGAAGGCAGAACTACTGAGCGAGAGAGGCGTCTGGCTTCATGTGGTCCCTGAATCCACTTATTTGACCTTCCAAGCTCTCTGGGCAGGAAGATGATCTGCCCGCTATGCCCTGGAGTCCTCCTGCTGAGCTATGCCCTGGAGTCCTTCTGCTGAGCTATGCCCTGGAGTCCTCCTGCTGAGCTATGCCCTGGAGTCCTCCTGCTGAGCTATGCCCCGGAGTCCTCCTGCTGAAAGCTGTCCGCCATGGACTGATGTGTGGACTGATCAAGTGTGGCTGGTAAGACGGACCACAGTGGAGGTTTGGAGACTTCTTATCACTTCACTTTTGAACCGGACCCTCCGACAAAATTGGGCACGGTATGATCTATGACATCACAGTATGACATCACAGTATGATCCATGAGGACTTTTTTTTTTTAGTCATTTCATTTCACAACGCTTGGCAGTTTATATCTGGGAACAGTGAAACCACACACGTTCTGATTGCATAGTAAGAAAGAGGGGTTGCCCTCTGTGCTGGGGGTTGACCTCCGACCTGTTTTAGGCGTCTTTTCAGACAGTGTATTTTTCTCTGCAGCTAAAAAGGCCTAAAGGGACTGGTCATTTTCACACTTACTCTCACCTCTGTAGAGAGAGATGCTAATACCAGATGTTCTGATGCTAATACCAGATGTTCTGAACAGACATACAGTTTTGTGTGGAATTTTGTCATCAACAGATTCCAGTGTTCCGCTTTTGTAATGCTTCTATGTTTCAACACACATATAGATGTACGTACGCACAAACTGCTTCTTTCACATGTCTCTCTCTGTCTCTCTGTCTCTGTGTCTCTCTCTGTCTCTCTCTGTCTCTCTCTCTCGTCTCCCCTCCACCATCTAAGCTCATAATGCTTCATGTCCTCGGAGGGGAACATGTGCAATAGAGGACAGTCGCGATGCCTTTTGGGATACCAGCATTTTGGGATGTTTCAGGATGGCACAGTAGAACTTTGTTTATCTGAATTCTGAAACGACCCGTTATCTGGGTATAATTTGCCAAAAATACAAAATGATCTTCTATTCGTTTTGCAAAATTGTTTAAATGTCCTCAGCAAATCCAATATGATTCGAATTTTACCCCCCCCCCCCCCCCCAAATAGTTAATTTAGTTTATACCAGTAATCCAAATTAATAAATGCAAATACAAGCTACCTCTTTTCCTGTTGGCCCAGATTAGCAAAGTTCAACCTTACTGTTTAGTTATTTTTCTTCTTTTTTTTCAAGCGGCCTTCTGTATAGATATGCTTTTCACAAAGACTTGAAGACAAAATAGGTTGTGGTAATATTTGGCTTTTTTTGCAGTAAAAAGCTACTGCAGCACAGAACCTTAAACCCCCACACCCTGTGAATTGCTGATTGGCTGTTGCCCCTTTTCTGCGTGAAAACATTTGATTCCTGTCTATCTTAGAAGTCAGAAGATTCAGGAAAAAATAAATTATTTAGTTATTGGCATCTGTGCATTTTTGAAACTACACGTCGGATTAATGATTGGTTTTGAACCTGAAAACAATTAGATAATAATAATGGAAAAATGTGGAAATGGGGGTTCTGAGGATTTCACATGATGGCGCAGCACTGTTTATTAGTGGCTCAGCTGTGGCTTATGTAAATGCATTTTCTTCTACTGTTCATTTGTCTACATTATAGTTGTCTAAAATACTGATCTGTAGCATTTAGTCATTCCAGATGGAAACTTTACTACTAGGCACCCCCCCCTCTCTTAACATGAAATGGAGAGAAGATGGCTTTGCTAGTTCAGTGCACTTATGGAACGTGCAGATACAGTTTAGAAATTCACATACTAATCAGAAAATATTCATGTTATTCTACATGGGGAAACTTTCTGATAGTAAATCATGTTAATTGGAGAGATCTGAATTTCGGCTTAAAGTCCCATCCCCATTGTTACTCCATGTCTTTGAATTTTGCCCTGCAATTTGAATGTAATCAATGTTTTACTGACTAACAGCATCTGTTCATGCACCGCTCTTGTTTTCACCTGCCTGCTGTCTGTCTGTATGTTTCAGTTGAGCTTCACTCACATTATTATGACTTTAAACCAGTTGTTAAATGTGATGATTTTAATTTATATCCCAGACTTAATACAACATGGGTAACTAATGGACTAGCTCAGTAAATAAAATATCAGTACAGTTGATTGACCTGTAATCCTCTTCAGATGTGAGTTTGCCAACATTGTAGACCTGTATTGGGTAATTAGATGTACACAGGAAGAATATTTGACATTTAGAGATTATTTTTTAATCCCAATGCTCATATTTTAAAATTTTACGGTTATTTTAATTGGTATAATGTATCTTATTGGCCAGAAAATTTATTTTATTTTTTATTTGCAAATGGCATTCATTTTTTTATATATATATTTTTTGTCAACTGTGCGTAATTGGGTTTATTATGACTATTTTGTGATATTAAAGATTAGAAAAACAAAAAAATCTGTGCTTGGGTGCAGCTACTCTTATCAGTGAAGTTCAGAACTGACTCCTGAACAGTCTCAGTTTTTGTAATGTGAAATGTGTTTAAGTCTAATTAGAGATATGGTTTTAGTTTTTTCCTCCTGGACGAATAACGAATATTGAGAAGTGACATTTCCCGTAGATGTGTAGAAAAAGGTGCCATTGCTCTCTTTGACCGGTAGATGTCACTGTCTGCTTACTTTAAATCTGTTGTTGCCCAAGGTTAAAGTGTAATCAGCAGATGTCAGGCCCATGTGCTTACCAGAGATATTGGAGTAGTTCTGGGTACATGTGAGAAAACATGTTGAATTTAGATTTGAGAACCTCTCTGCTTCTGTTAGAGCAGCTCAGCCAATGTTCTCATTTCTCCTTCAGATCATCCTTCCAGCTCCCTGCTGGACAAACCTCAGTCAGTGTTAAGAGTCACGGACTGATGGCAGCACTCGAAACACAAACGGCTCTATCGTCGCAAAGGCGGTCATTTTGCGTTGGCGCCCGTTTTGTGCCCGAATAGCGCCGCGCAAAGCCTTCTGGATCACGCCACCCAGCTGTGCGTGAATCCCGATCCCGAAGCGCTCTTGGTCTTTCTTGAGGCCCAGAGATGTCCGCGCAGTCTGCCCCACGTGTGGCGGATCCGGATCCGCCAAGCACTGGGCACACATCGCCTGAACCCAAGTCCACTCCCTATACCACTAACACAAGTGATGAAGGATTTCGTGCTCCACTAAAACTGACTTGACTGACTGTCAGTTAATTTATTTTCATTTCCTAGATTTAGTTCTTCAGTGACCGTTTCAACCAAATACAGGACCAGATATTAAATACCATCAGCATAAATCACCTTTAGCCAATCATAGCCTACTACTATAATTGGAGAGAGCTGCATGTTCGAATCGTGTGCTCGGTTGGTTCTCTCCAGAGTCCCCGTCCCCACCATAGAATTGAGCGCACGTAGCACGCAAAAATTCTGTTTCTTAATGTGACGTGAGTTTCATTTAGCTGTGCACAGAAACAGCCAGTAGAAATACTCTTTGAATTTATACTTCATTAGATTTCAGTCTGTACTTTTTTTAACTTTTACTTGTGTAGCCTAAACAACGTAATCAGCACTTGTAATTGTAGCCTACTTTTCTTTTCTTTCTTTTTTTACCGCCAACGGGCAGTCCTTTTTTCACACAAGTAACTACTACTTAAGTAAAGAATGTCTGTACTTTTCCCATCTCGTGTGTGTGTGTGCTTGCTTGTGTGTGTGTGTGCGTGCATGCATGCTCATCATGCGTGAATGGAGTGTTTAGCCCTAGATTAGCCATATTCATAGGCTGCTTGCAAACACGCCCCCACCCCTCTCTCTCCCCCTCCCTCCCCCTCTCTCTCTCGGGTTCAGCGAGTCTTTTTAACCCCTGCGGTCGTCCTCCGTGCGTTCATCTGCTCTGTCGGCACAGTTCAGACCGGGTACTTTTAACATCTTCACTTCACTCAGTTTGACCGGCGTGTGTTTTTGGTGCATCGGCCACATGGAGGACTACCACAAACCGGACCAGCAGACGCTGCAAGCGCTCAAGAACATCGCCAACCGGCTCCGGATCAACTCCATCAAGGCGACAACTGCAGCGGGCAGCGGGTAAGGACCGTGGGGCAAAGGGGTACGCGGCTGGAGGCTGATATGATAAAACACAGGGTTATGAGCGTACAATACAAGACTATGTTGTTACCTATTATGCTTGTTTTAAATAAAGCATATAGATTTGCACAGTGCATAGAATGTTGTGTGCCAACGTGGATTGTGCGCAATTACGCATTTCTCCATAAAGGACAGCTGTTATTTTAGCATCTTATTGAGAGTAATATAGTACTATGCAATTCACTATTACAGGCTTAAGTTGCTTTGCACAACTGCACAAATGTTATTTTTTAACAATAACTTGTGTGGGCTTTGGGGATATTCGGCCATATATTGCTGCAGGTGCAGTGCAGGTGCACGGATGCTCCCCTCTGCCTTTCCTCTCCTCGTGTCTTTGTCCGGTTATGTAAGAGAGAGGAGAGCAGCAGTCATATGATGCGGTGCGTCATATCATACGACCCCGCCGCCCGTGCTTGTTCGTCCCGCGCTGGGACGTGGGGACACCGGAATGGAACCGGCGGAGCCGCGGAGGGACGCGCGCGTTTGCCGCCCCGACCGGTCTGCATATCAGTCCATAGCACAGCTAGCCTTGACGGGTCAATATGTTTTTGGAGCGATATAAATTCCGATCGGGGGGACGCTAGCCCAGAGGTCTGCAATTCAAATGGGGTCGCCTGATTTTTTCAATATTATAATTTATTATTATTTTTATTTTTATTTTATTTATTTTTACACCACACACAATTTAAAACTTCCGAAGAGGAATAGGGCCCCATGTGAAAAGTTGAGTTTAAGTCAGGATTCTGAGAATAACGTCAGAATTCTGAAAATAAAGTTAGAATTCTGACGTTATTCTGAGGGAGAAAGTCAGCATCCTTTTCACCTTATGTAGAAGAGACAGTCTGGCTTGAGAGACTGAACAGGAAGTGTAAATACAATTGAAAGTTCCGATTGTATTTACACTTCCTGTGACTCATAAACCTAGTCTTGACTCATGAATGTGAGTCAATCATCAGTGATGTCACTTCTCATCATCGAGTGCTCGAGTGACGTCACTGAGTGATGTCATCATTATCAGTGATGCAAAGTTGAGCAATTGTGCGCTGCGCTGTGCATGCCAATAGCGCAGGCGAGGCCACGCAGCAGCCAAAACCCTAGTAGCCTAACATGTAGGTCTACTGTTACATGTAACATGTAGGTCTACTGTTACATGTAACATGTACAGTAGGTCTACTGTTACATGTAACATGTAGGTCTACTGTTACGTTGACATTGATGATATCACTCACTGATGATATTACCGATGTTTTACTGAAATGTGAATGTCTGGGGTCCCTAGATGTTTGTGACATCAAAGTGGGGTCACACGATTGTTTGATCATATTTTCCATTTCAGGACAATAAAGGCTTTCATCCAGAGTGGC